>NC_066595.1:7497500-7690000 GCF_905475345.1 Vespula vulgaris | reverse complement strand
GAAATATTCGCGTTGATGAAAGACTTGAAAACCGTTTCTCACCGTATTCGTTAAATACACGATGGATCTTGAAAGAAATTGAAAAAAAATAAAGTAGGTAGATATCGATTGAAACAATTAGATGCCAGTTATCGATATAAATCTCAGATTTTCAAAGCTTAAGTGACAGGGATGAGCATTAATCCGTTCGCTTATCGCTAGAATCACGACACCGATCTCTTTCGTGCTCTAACGAGCAGGCATTATGCCAACAACGAGTTTGCTCGTATGTTCTATCTCTCTCAAACATTTTTCGTCTTGCTTTCGTCCAAGTGCAATAAACTTTCTCATAAGTATTGTTTGCGACTCTACTCTATTCTAGAAAGAAAGAAAGAAAGAAAGAAAAAAAGAATGTAAGAATATTACGAACAGAGAAGGGTAGAAAGGTCGATGAATAATAATCGCGAATCGTGAGAGAGCCGAGGTCCAGTGGCATGGCCGAAACATTTCGACAAATGCGAGCAATTTTCAACGGAGCATCTCCTTTCGAGGAGGCCGTATATCTCGAAGTAGAGGCGAGCAGGCGTATCCATGAGTTCGCGTAGTCGTGTAGAGTGGTAAGAAGAAAGGACAAGTCTCGAGGGGTGGTTGCTATCTTCGAGAGCGAGAGAGAGAGAGAGAGGGGGAGAGATGGAGAAAGAGGGAGAAAGAGAGAGAGAGAGAGAGAGAAAGGGAAACGGTGACCGAGCAGCCCCGCAACCCGTATAACTCCGATAACGGGCGAGCGAGCACCATAAACCCTCGGTCTTTCACTCCTAAAAATACCCCCGTGCACATATTCCCGCCTAGTCTTAGAATTCCATGCGACGCTGGTACTTCCTTTCCTGCTTGTTCTTCCCGAGGCAACGCGTAAGAAAGAATCACCGAAGGAATCTATCGGTGGTCGTTGATGTCAGTCGTGAATAAGGTTTGCCATAGTACGATGTTAGTTCGAGAGGGAAAGGAAAAGAAGGAATACGTTATAGTAGAAGAGAAAAAGCATTTCTGGGTATGTACTTAATAATTAAACGATGTCCTCGTCGAGATCGAGAAACGTAATTACATAGCTCATGGAGGGAGAACATCGACTATATCGTGCGATCGATAACCTCGTAGAACTCGACTACATAAATCCTCCTTCTCAGATACATACAGAAGCACCGAACGAGCGATCGACCGAAGAACATTTAGGGAAACTAATGGCAAAAAGCAGCATAATTATTTGGAACGTCCACTGACCCGAACAAGCCTCTATACCCACCCCTTCCTACACGATACATCGGCTTATCTTGCATGTATATATACAGCAGAGGTAGGCACGGTGGTCATGTAAGAGAGATTTCTCGTAAAGGTAAGGACAGGTTGCAAAATCCATTATTAAGCCGCACGGAGTTCGCATCGTCATCCGGGACTCCCGCAATAAACGTTGAGAATCGAGACGCGAAGAACC
Organism: Vespula vulgaris; assembly: GCF_905475345.1. Classification (NCBI taxonomy): domain Eukaryota; kingdom Metazoa; phylum Arthropoda; class Insecta; order Hymenoptera; family Vespidae; genus Vespula; species Vespula vulgaris. Next base: position 7,688,532 of record NC_066595.1, on the reverse strand, counting down.
TTCCAGTCTTAACCAACGAATAAAGACAGGGTCATGGAAAATCAAAGGGAAATATTGTCACGAAGGAAGAGATTGAACGATGATTCCGTTCTTCAAATCTTTCACAATCTTCGATCCAAACGATTCGTTTCAACCGATTAAAAAATGGTAAGAATAACGTCCTCGTACTCGATAATTAATTAGTCGTTGAAAATCTTTTTCGTTTTGTCGTCTATTAAAAAGAAAAAAAAAGAAAAAAAAAAAAGAAAAGGAAAAAGAAAATATGTTTTAAAAGAGCTCGTAAATAGAAAATAACGGGTAAATGCCAAGGGTAAATTCTTGGGAAAGCGACGAAAGGGTTAAGCGCCATTCGAAAGAAGAATATTGGAGGGGTGAGGGTGAGGGTGAGGAGCGAGAGGGATGCGTGGAAGGCAGGAGGAATGGGCGGAGCGCTTCGCAAAGGAGTTTGCATACTCGATGAGCACTCGAGGTGGAGGCGGTGATGCGGTTTGCATACGGTTACGGTGGAGCCTCGCGATGCAGCTTCTCGATTGGTCCAGAAGCGTCTCTCCGCATCTCCCTACCGCTCACGCGACGCGCTCTCTTTCTCTCCCACTCCCTCGTTCTTCGCGGCCCCTCTCGCGGTCCCCTCCCGAGCCGCGTTCTCTCGCGGCCTCGGAGGCTGCGCGGAAGGAAGGATCGAAGCGAGTCGAGCGACGATCGACGCTCTCTCTCTCTCTCTCTCTCTCTCTCTCTCTCTCTCTCTCTCATTCTCTCTGTTTTTCACAACTCAGCGTGACGAATATGAACAAACCGATGAAAACGTGATTCGCGACTTTATCGTAAACCTACAAGACTTTGTACGATGATTAACATTTGCCGTTAGACACTATTTATTTTTCATTGACAGAACTAACTAGCCGACAATGCAAACGTGTTCTTGTTACTTAGGAACGATTATACGACATTTTATCGACACGTTTGCCGATAATTCTCTAAGGAATGTTGAAAAACCGAGAGGGAAAGGAGTAACTTTCGCGAGTCAGTTGAGACAGCGCCAACAGGATACGACGTCTCATCGAAAGGAGCTGAGAAAAGTAGAAGGCGGGATAGGTAAATACGAAATCGATGATAAACCGGCCGTTCCGTAGGCGGGCTTCGTGGTAGGGATAGAACGACACCTCCTTACAGCCGGAATAGCCCGTAGTATATACAGCGACCTATCGTAGCTCGTACAGGTTCTCAAGCTACTTTTTGCTTCCCACGGTTCTGCTCCTTGTCGTTGCAGCTTCTGCGGCCGAGTGCAGGCGTGCATTCCACGAGACAAATATACCGACTATTCGCTCAACGTTCGCTCTTATGTGCCATTTACTGTTCTCGGATTTAAGGCGACTCGAGTTTCTCCAAGAGTTCCACCCTCCTCCTCTCTAAACACTCATAGTTTCTATATTACGAAAACGCGATAACGACTGGGATAATTGCGATCACTTCTTCTTTTTCTTCTTCGTGTCCTTATTCTTATTCTTCTTATTCTTCCTCTTATCGTTCGATAATCTCCTTTACATATTCAAAATATCCTGCCAATTAACCGTATCTTCTCTTCATAAGATATAAACCCTTGAGACTTGCTCCGTAATTTCCTCTAAGATCTTAACGAACGAAGGGCATAAGTTAACCGTAATTAGTGTTAACGACCTTGACGATCTATGGATCGAAATTATGTTAATTTATCAATTACGGCAAGTCGATCGTTTCGTGAAAAGATCCTCGACTAATTTGTTCTTGGCAGAGCACGCTTCTCTCTCTCTCTCTCTCTCTCTCTCTCTCTCTCTCTCTCTCTCTCTCAAGCCAACCTTATCCACCTCGAGCAAATTATATAATTAAACGTAAAAGTAACTGTCAAAGTGCAAATCGTTAATCTTACACGTTGATATTACAAAAGAAATAAAAACAATAAGAATTTTTCGTCGATCGTCCTTAAGATCGTCGAAGATCCTTTTCAAATCTGCATCCGAGTCTCGCGTCCTATCGATCTCGCGATACGTATCTTTGCTTCGTCGAACGAAAGCTACCTAAATTACGATCGATCGATGCATTTATTCTCGAAGGTCGACGACCCTGGGTGCTCCTCCGAACGACTAAGTTCGCGACGAAGAAGATCGAGTAAAAAAGTCGCGATCGAGCGCGCGCGCGTGCACATTTTTCCACGTGTACGCGGATACAGAGGATACTGTAGAAAGAAAGGAAGAGATAAGAGTGATGCGAGAGGAAGCTGGGAAAGAGAGAGAGAGAGAGAAAGAGAGAGAAAGAGGGAAGACAAGAAGATCTTCAAGAAGTCGTCGCAAGGAAGATCTCTCGGTGGTGGCAACGATACTACTAAAGAGAGAGAGAGAGAGAGAGAGAGAGAGAGAGAGAGAGAGAGAGACAGAGAAGGAACGATGGGGAATGGTTAAGCGAAAAAAGGATCGACTCACCGGACCCCTTTGCCTTACAATTAGGAAGGGCCACGGGCCCCGAGTCTACGGGACATATTAAATAATTTATAATTGTTTTGCCTTGCTCCACGATACACGTCGGCGTGGTCGTTTACACAGCAACGTACAGCGAGACTTTTTTGCTAACTATCTTCTTTCGCGAGAAAGAGAGAGAAAGAGATCGAGAGAGAGAAAGAGGGAGAGAGGGAAAGACAGAAAGAGAAAGAGAGACCCTTGACAATGATGGATAGTCCGATTTGCGATTATGAAGTCGCGATTCCAGCTTGTACCTACCGATACTCTTATCGCGTGTCGAAAGATTCTCTTTGTAATTCCGTGTATTAACTCGACAGGAAAAATCCGAATTCCGTTGTTTCCGAATGTAGGTCGATTATTCTCAAGGTCGAATCAATACGTGCGATGTTACAGAGACGATCGATTATCGCCGAAATTGTAAAACAATATAAAATTAAATCGCACGGTTTATCGAAGATCCTCGTAAAGATTCTCATAGAGATTATCGTAGAGATAAGTCGATTTTCGTTACGAAGATTCCAAGATTCCAAACGAAACGCGAAAGTTCTCTCTCGGACGGACGCGCGAAGTAAGACTGGAGATGGACGCGAAAAGAGTCTCGCTTTTTTCGCGCTGACACAGCGCGGCGTCGATCTATTTATTTAACCGCCACGTACGGCGCGCATCCGGAGGCGAGACCAACTAAAATTCCGGCGGCGTGTTCGTCCATACATATCGATGAGGAGCTCCGCGTACGAGACTACGGTGTCGGTGTACAAGCTATAAAGGATGTGCCCCGTACGACGCGACGCGGCCCGACGGCGCAAGAAGGACGAGGAGAATCGCGAGGACGACGGTCGCAGCGTACCGTCAAGGATGACGTATGGCCCGATCTTCTTCCTCTCAACTTCTTCGCTTCCCTATGCAAGAAATTGACTGGCGAGTCTAATCAAATTCGATTCGATTCCTAAAAATACTTTTTTTGGCACAACGATGATTAGTAAAATTATCCGACATCATCAATTAGTAATAAAATTATCGGACATCGTTCTCATCATATCTCTCCTGTTACCAATTTTAATTCGTTTTCTTTCCGACCAAATAAACGAGTTTGACGAGATTTTCTAAAGAAGACAAAAATAAAATAAAATAAAAGAGATCGAAATTTTTACAGATACTTTACTTTACACCGGAGTAACTCAGAAAATTATGCAGAGGTCTTTGAGACCCAAGGAAGACAGCTGACAACCAGGTTTAACCTCGCTGTCGTCTCTCGTTTATGACAAAAAGAGAGAAGGAATCCGGCAATATGGCGCTGGTGGGTTATTAAAGATGGCAGAGCTACGTGGCCTCGGAGGGACGCAACTCTCGCGTCGCTTTCTTGTCGCAGCGAGAGCGTTGCCTACGCCATATCTGAATGCGAGAGAGGAGATCGAACGGTCGTTTCACTGTCGACAAGGAAGGACAAAGCTACTCGCGGATAAATTACTTGTCTTCTCTCCTCCTCCTCTTCCTCCTCCTCCTCCTCCTTCTCCTCCTTCTTCTTCTTCTTCTCCTTCTTCTTCCCTTTTCGAGCGACTCGCAAACGCGCGAGAACGATCTTCCCCCGACGAACTTACGACGCCTTCGTTTTCGCGCCTTTGCGGACGTCCGATAAAGGAGTGCAAAAGAGGAGGAAGAGGAGGAACAAGAGAAGGAGTAGTAGAAAGAGGGAGAAAGAAAAGAGAGGGTGGCATCCGAGTGCCGGCCTCGTGCTTGGCGTGCCAGCCAAAGTCTGCTCGGCAGAAACGCATGCACGTCCGACGTCCGACGTCCAAAGTCCGATGTATATAATTTATGAAGTATCTGCATTCCTCGCAATGATAAATCAAGCCGCCACCCTGCTAGGAACAGCGAGCATTTGAGGCGCTCGACGGCCATCTCGGAAAGCGTTCGCGCGATTCGCACGTAATTCTTACGAATTTAGAAGCACTCTAGACTACTCGTCGGGCAAGGATTATACTTGCTAGCAAATCCAACTATACCGTTGTTTCAGCGGTGCCAGCAACTTACTTGACTTAACGCATTTCTCAAATGTAGAATGATCAAGTACCGTGCGAAATGGTAGATGGATTTGTATGATAGTAGTTACGAAGCATCATCTTTCCTTTCGATCTTTCCTTTACGTCTCCTTCTTATCGCGTGAAATAGTCGAACGAACGAACGAAGTAGTAGCTTCGATCGTTCCGTAAATACCTACCTACTACTTATTTGTCTGGATTGCGTCGTAAAAGGTCTATTTAGGTCGCACGAACTGACGATGTTTACGTAATGAACCCGGATACTATGGTAGACCCGTCTAATCAAACCGTCTAATCGCGAAACACCGGGCAAATACGAGTCGAATCGCCGCGAATCGATCTACGAGATTGACCGGCAGCTAGTGTAAGCCTCTCTACCAGTGAAAATCGGTGAGAACGGTGTCGAATCGATCGGATAGGCTCGATCGAAGGAAGATAACTCGCGCATCGATTAATAAAAGGGTCGATTCGAAGAGGGCGCATTCCCCGTTGTCGTGGAAGGAACGAGAGGAGCGCGCAATGGCGGATCGGTATAATTGAGCTACAAATTCCAAGGTGATCAAGCGGCCGTGCCGCTCCGCTCATACGAAATCGGAGTCGAATGGCGGCGAGCAGTCCGGTAACAATCGTCTCGGCGAGCTCTCGGACTTTCAGCCGGGAATACTGTCGAGCAGCCGATTCAAACGAACCGCCGTTCCAGCATTCTTCGGGAGCAAAAAGCGTGCGCATGCGTGCTCACGTACGGCAGGCAACGCGGCGCAGCAACGTGCGCTTGATACGTATTCATAGGTTTAACAATTTTCGGGAAAGGATTTTATTTTTTTCCTTTCTTTTTGTCTTTTAAATAAATAAATATATATATATATATACGTACATATATATAGGTATAAATACGTGTATATTTCATATCGACAAATCGAAATGTGTGTAAACACGACACAACGATTGACACATGTCGAATAGATCAATAGAGATTGAATTTTCAATGAAATGACGTTGAAGTTGAGGATGAAGAAAGGACAAAAGTGGATGAGCAAGAAAAAGGAGGAGAAGAAGAAGAAGAAGAAGAAGAAGAAGAAGAAGAAACAAAGAAAAGAAAAAAAGACGAAGAAAAAGCAGAAGGGGGTAAAAGAGGTGCGTCGCGACCCGATACGGGCATTTCTGCCGCGACGGAATCAAAGAGTTCTCGTGAAAATACCAAGCATAGCGACGAATCCGTCGCACGGACCAAGTCGTCCTGCCAGCCTTAGATCGAGCGCGAGCTCGCGAGGAGGACGCGAGTCCACTCGATACGATTCTTTTTACGGGCGCACCCAACGCGCAAGAAACTGTCCTTCGGCAGTGACACTCACCTCTGTGTCCACCTTCGCCATTCAAATAGAAACATGTTTCATCGAAACATTTGTTTAAATGGGTTAAGACGAAATATAGAAAAGATAAATAAGAAACACGAACATTAAATGCTTCCGAAAGAATTTATTTCTAACAAACGTAGCTGACAATTTACTGTAAAATTATTCGGAAAATAACGTTAACACGATAGTAACCGAGAATCACATTCGTGATTGTCGTGAACCCGTCTACAGAACTTTGCCATCGGTTGATTCGTTCTACTGAAAATTACGCGTCGGTATGCATGCCGCGTTGATCGCGCGAGGAATGAAAGGTACATTTTGTTATATCAAATACCTAGAGTCCGGAGACATTTGGAGGCACATGGAAAACACGTTCTTGGAATAAATTTCAATCGAACGATCGGTCGATGAGGTCGCCGAGCCAACGAGAAGAGAAGTACAAAGAAATGCCGGTTCGACTATTACGAAACGGACACTGACAGACAGACAGATAGACAGACAGATAGACACACAGGTAGGCAGACAGACAGACAGACAGACAGACAGACAGATAGACAGAGAAAGAGAGAGAAAAAGTTTTCCCGTGGTAAATAAACTATAATATTAAATGATTTACGGTATAAAAGATAATTCGGTGCGATTTATACGATTCGTAGAATTAACCGTACCTACTTCCTCGACTATTCGTGTATAGCGTGTATATGTATGTAAGAAACGCAACAATGTAAGGATATATCGTTAGAGAGTAATCATATCGTTCGAATTGCGTATTTTTAATTAACGATAATAAATCGCGTTTTCGCTTTGGACTTCGCATCGCAAACAACTTCCCGTCGTGGAACAAAACTTCGCACGATTCGAGTTGCTACGCTCTCGGAGTTTGCTATTCTCTCGACGAGTTGCACGCGCATGCATTCTAAGATCGAATTACGCAAATGCATCGTTACTTTCCCTTGTCCTGGTCCGCGGCCTGTTTGCCTCTCGTTCTCTGTGGAACACCCGGCGGCAAGCTTAGTGTCTCTTCCTTTCCGAACACGTACCGAAACACATAGTGTCACGACTCGCCTATCGAATCGTCGTCTATACGACCGCCGTCGATCTAACGACAGCGAGGGAGAGCGTATGACGGGGATAAGACAGCGTGGCAACCTGAGAATGGCAATAAGAGTGTTTTAATGAGAAACGTTTTCTTACCTTGTAAAACGCGATGAGGACTCTCTCTCTCTCTCTCTCTCTCTCTCTTTCCTTTTTTTCCCTTTCTAATTAGAGATCCAAAGTGTTGTTCGAATAGAACATTATTTGCAGTCAAAGAAAGAAACTCAGGCGTACGTAAGTATAATAGATTATTCCCTTAGTCGGGATCGTTAAATAGGATGTAGTTAAATTTGTGGGAAATGAGAGTCGCAAGACAACGTGTTGCTTTTCGAAGCGAAAGGATGAAACGAAAAGAACGAATACAGACGTAAAGAGTGGAAGAAGAGAAGAAGTTGACGCGACATCCTTCGGCCGGGGGAAGTTTCGTTCGCTATTAAAAGCCGCGGTCTTGTCGAGGGAATCCTCATGCGAACCACTGACGATGGAGGCCACTCTTGTTTGCGCGTATTTATGCGTGCCACCTAACGTTTCTCTTTCTTCGGATGCGAAGGGAAGAGGGTTCGAAGGAGAAAGCGAGATAGTCGAATCGTTCGCACGCGAATCTAGTTACGAGTTTCTCTCTCTTGTTCTGAAAGAGCGAGAAGGGAAGGAAGAAGCGACACTCGCGAAGAAGGGGGGAGGAGGAGGAGGAGGAAAAGGAAAGAGAAGAAGAAACAACGAAGAAGGAGAAAGAAGAGAAGAAGGGCAACGAGCCACGCACAGAAAGCCAGGTGCGAACGGAATGCAGTCCAATCCATTCGCGGAATCTGATCTTGCTTTAGTAAATCCCAGCCGTGGAAAAAGCAACGTGGAATAATGCGCGGCTCCCCTTAGGACGATCGACGATCGGCAAGGACCGAGCGACGACCGACGAAATTGTCGTCGGAAGCACCGCTTTTCGGGCTGATTTCTGATCTCCAGCGAACTGGTCCCTGGGCATCACCTCGAGGGACGCCTCGGTTGGTGGGAGAACTGGAGAAAAAGCTACGACTCGATCGGTTCGAGAACGAGAGAATGAAAGAAGAACAGAGAGAGAGAGAGAGAGAGAAAGAGAGAAAGAGAGAGAGAGAGAGAGACAAAGAAAGAGAGAGAGAGAGAGAGAGAGAAAGAGACAGAAGCGATAATGCGATTCCGCTCCCGGGACGCAAGTTCGATGCATTTAGGTTCGACCAGAAGATCGTTCTTCTTCGACTTTACACCCGGTTACAGATTTTTATCGATCGAACCAAACAACGATTGGCGTCAAAGCGAGGTCTGAATCACAGATCCGAGGAGTAGGAGCGCGCGCGCGCGCGCGCGCACTAACGCTCGATTCACTCACGATCCGACCGGACCTGCAGAGCCGTTCTCGATCGATATTACGCGTTCGGTAAGAAACGCGGAAAGCTCGTTTCGCGAGGAATCCTGAAGAAGGGTAAGAAAAGATCGATATCGAAGAAACCAGAGACGATCCTCGAAGCACCTTAACGACTTTCGGTTTTCCCGGAAAGTTTCAACTGGCGCGTCTTCATGGCGGACGATAAATCGTCGTGTTGCGCGATTAAACGACGTCGGAGCTTTCAGAATTTCACGGAAGTGGTAACGCGGTGCCCGGCTCCTCCGGTTGCTTTACTCCTTCCTATCGTTTCGCTCCTCCTTCGCGAAACCAAAGCGAGAAGAAAAGCTGCGGGGCGTATGCGATTTCCTCTCGTCCATCATGGTCGTTTATCTCGTTTCACTTGTTACGACTAGCAAAGTCGTTTCGTCTTTCTTCCTTCTTCGGGGAGTGGGGAGGGGAGGGAAAGGGTTGAACCGGCATACCTACAACGCGAACAATTTGTTGCCGGGATGGATAAAAACCGACCAATTAAGAGAACCTCTCGTACTGTGTCCTTCGTGAACGTAGCAATCTCGGACGTACGGAGACAAAACAGACAATCTACAGGATGTTTCACGTGCATTCATATAAGCGTTCGACGAAAATCCGATCGTATTTGTTAGAACGATCGAATCTAAATGTCGACGAACTTTGAAAAAGGATCTTTTCCTGGATCTTCGCGATCTTACAGAAATTCTTCTATCGATCGAATTTCTTTCGCATATCTTTGAGAAATAATGTCAACTGGACACCCTATATGTATGGTGCTCGCGCGCCACATACACGTAACCACACGTGGAAGAGTATTAACACAAGGCTCAGCTTGGAAGTTCGCAGTTCTCGACTCTCTCGGAGATTTTTAATGAGACCGAAGGGACGTTTAGCCCGCAAATTATTCTGTCACGGCGCGTTAACGTCGCCTATTTTCTCCGAGCGTTCGCCGTTTTAGTTACGACCCGCTAATGAGCCGCGCTCGAGTCCGTTAAATTCTGCGATCGTAAAAATGACGACTTCATGTCGGTACGGTGCGTTAAAGCTCGACTACTGTGGGAATCCTCTGATCTATACGGTGTCTTGAAAAGCACAACAAACTTTCATCGTATAAAATATAAATTTTGATTTTACCACGTAATAATCGAATACAATTTTTTTAACGAAGAAGATGATTATAAAAGATATTTAAACGATAAGATCGATAAGATCGTCAATTTCGTAAGGGAACGGTTAGCACCTTTGCTAAAAGGAATAAATTTCGATGGACATGGCCGAGCGCACGGTTAACCGTGCGAACGTTCCTGCTCTTGCGTTTTAGCCCTTTTTTCCTTTCTCGTCTCTCGGCGAACGCGCGCATTTGCATGGTGCAATATCGTACGTTCTTAGGCGGCCAATTACGCGAGTCGATTCTGGAAGCGATAGGTATCGAGCGGGGCCCTACCGAAGGAAAGACGCCACACGAGCGTGGCTACGGAGACCCCCCTTCCTCAGTTCCCCTTTTTCATGATACATTGCGAATCCGCACGCTAACCCAACGATGCTCCATATGTTTCTTCTCTCTTTCTGGGCCCACGGTAGGTTTCACCGAGCTAGAGAGAGATAGACAGACGGAAAGAGAGAGAGAGAGAGAGAGAAAGAGAAAGGTTAACACCCAGGAAGCAGCTTGAATATCGTTAACCTCATATTTTCTCGTCAGTGTTCTCACTTTTTAAAAAGTTGAGAACAAAAAGTTAAAAGCTTCGAAAATAAAAATATGGCAAAACTGAAAGCCAATTCGTAAGTCTTCTTCGTAATCGACACGACGATGGAATTCGTGCGTGATCCGAGTGAGCTGATATACGATAAGCAGAAAAACGTAGGTACTCGATACCACGAGGCTCCTGCAGAGACAATACCTTCGCATGTCTGCGCATTGGAATATCTTCAAGTTGGAATAATTTTTATAGCCGTTCTCAATGCCGTTTCTTAACAGCAGGGGTTAACATAGGAAGAAACATTATAGCCCGAGTGGGATTCCGTGCCGAGTTCTCGTCACAACAAGGGAAAAATAAGTGTTCCTTAAGGAGGCCCGAATAAATGCAGATTTTCTTTTTTATCATAAATTAATGCCGTTCAAGGGATGAATAATTCAAGGGCCGTTACGTATCGCTTTTGGAAGCAAAGGGAAAACGATCGTTTAATCGAGATTACGATCGAACGATCGAACGAGAATAGAAAAGAAGTGATCCACGATCTTAGATTAATTTGATATCATAGATCGACTAGACTATAAAGTTGAAATTGGAAACAATGTACGAGTTGATAAGTTCAAGACGATGTAGGTTCTTTTAATTCAAGATAAACGCGAAGAAGCAAGGTGATTAAGAGCTAGGAGAGAACTAATTGTAAAAGGGGGGAAATATACCTAGCAACCCCGTGAGATTATCGGCATGAGCAGGAAACGCAATTTTCGCCGCGCACGCGAGCCCCGTCCATAGTTGAGCGTGTGCACGCGTATGCCAAGTGAGAGAGAAAGAAAGATATATACGATTCATTCCTAGCCGATGCTACCCATTTCGCTGCTTAATTAATACAAACATATACTGTCTTTCTCATCCGTCACGATATCATATTCCACGTTAGTACATTTTCAGTGTCTCATTGTTTAGAAAAATGCTCGCACCATTGTATTCCGAATCGAATCTACGAAGGTACAATTATTATGTACGATGGGATTCGAAATAATTACGACGACCGCAACGCTCGTGACATGACCCGGTTCGCCATAAAAAATAGAAAAAAAAAAATAAATAAATAAATAAAAGAAAAAGGAAGCAAAAGAAAAAGACGTCGCGAACGGAAGAATTATTCTAAGAAAAAGGTATAAAGGAAAAAAAGTTTCGTTTTATTCGTTGGCTTCCATCGAGATTTTATGTACCTACTCGCAGGAACGTCTTTACGTCAGCTTTACACGAAGGAGGTAGAACGCGTTCATAAGATCGAAGATCGTAGAAAGAGAGCAGAGCGAGGGAGGTGCTCGCCGTTAAACGGCAAGACTAAAACGATCTGCTTAAGGTACGTAAACGACGTGCACGAAGAGCGAGCGTAACACAACGCGTAGATAAGATCCTTCGGGAGAGGAAAGTGGGAACGAACTCTGCTCGTTCGAGCTCACCGAGCTGAACTGAGTTGAGGTAGGTGTAGCTAACGTATGCAGGAGTGCGACAGCAACGGTGCCAACTGGCTTTTCTTCGTTGTTGCCTCCTCCACGATTCGCGGGTGTAATTGGCCAGGAACAGAAAGACCGAGAAAAAGAAAAAGAAAGAGAGACTGAGAGATAGACAAAGAGAGAAAGAGATTCTATCGGAACGAAGAATCGAGATTCTCGCACCTCGTGACCATACTACTCGTTCGATACTTTCTCGCGATAACGCATTATGCCAAATCGATTGACCTTTTTACTCTCTCTTTCTTTCTTTCTCTTTTTCTTTCTCTTTCTCTTTCTTTTTACATACTTTCTATTAAGAATGAATTTCAATAACGTTGATTAAATAAATAAACATTTTAAATATCCGTTCCATTGGATCTCATTTTCAAAGTCGATAGATTCGAACGAGGCCGTGATTCACACGTAGGAGAGAAAAGAAAGGGGAAAAAGGAGAAGTCAAAGTTGAATTCTGATGCCACCCAGCCAGTAAACTGGTTCTATACCTCGGTCCGTAGAGACAATAGTAATACCTGGCGTGCAATGGGTCAATGAGGTGCTTGTTATGGCGAACACGAAATACTTTGCATACCCCATAGATATTCATCGGGCGGTGCGACACGGGTAGACTCGCTTCCCTTCCTCCTCCTCCTCCTTCTTCTCTTTCTCCTTCTACTTCTTACTACAATCTTCCTTCTACAATCGTGGCCCGAGTGAAACTCGGGAAACTCATCACTTTTATAAACGTCGCGTCGATCAACGTGCGCCGAAGGCGCGTAATACGAGGTTGAGATCGGTCGTGTGATATTTCGTAGCGTTGACACTTCGTTGCAAAACTAGCTGTTAGACTTCCGCCTAACAACCGAGCCAGAAGACCCCCCGTACGATGATCGTCGCATGAAGAATTTTCATAAGTATGTGAAACGAATCGTGCATGGACTTTTTTACGAGCCACTCCGACCAATCTCCCACGTGTTTTCTTTTCTAAGACGTTAGAAACATTTAGAAACGTATTAAATACGTTTTTACACTACTTTAATTGATGATGATTAATTAGCAAGGTTAGGGCATTAAATAAGACACGATTCACATCTGCCTCTTCGTTTCCACGAGTTATCTCTCTCTCTCTCTCTCTCTCTCTCTCTCTGTTCTTTCTCTTCTTCTTCTTTCCTACTCTTCAAAATGCGAAGAGTTCGTGCGAGTCTCATCGACATGCCTCTTCGCTATAACTGGTAACCCCATATTACGAATGTTTGTCGATGAACGATAAACGCACGCATCGTAATTATGCACGTAATTCACTTAATTTGACGTTTCTCCTTCGTTACACGACCGTGCGTGTCCGGAGGTAACGAACTTTATTGGTAAGACCGATTTATCGTACCACCCGATCTCACACGACTTCTGCCCCCTTGTTCTTCGAGCAAACTGTGTGCAGTTAGCCGTTTATACTATCGACGTAGATGCGATTTTCTCACCTATTTTGTACTTCGTCGTTGAATTGAGTTCTTCGTACGAAACTCATATGGGTTAAATGAAATAACATCGTCGAACGAAATTTGTCAGTAATCGTCAGGTTCGATTGATGAAAAGAAAGTTTTAATGTTACTTAAATTAACGTAATACCGTTGCATGGTTATTTAAGGGTTAATAATGCCGGTCAAGATTACAAGTCGAGCCACGTTGCTTATCGAAGATCGAGGCGAGAGAGCCAATGGTATTACAATAACGATCGCGAGTTCAGGTTATTCCTTTAAACGAGGGAGAAGGCATATCGCAGACGGCGTTATTTATATGCGCGCTCGCAGATGAGCCTCCGATAATGCAACGCGCAAATATCGCACCGACCTGCTGCGTTAAACCGCGTGTGCGAGAACGTACGTGTGCGAGCACGAACCGGACTCGACTACATCTATAAACACGCACGTCCTTACGGCCTGTAGATTTTCAACCTATCCTACTTCGTTGTGGAAACAAAGCTCTTTTATACTCATGCCATGTGCGACGTTAAACGTTTTAATGCAAAATTTTAATAGCCCTTATCGCGCCAACTGGAATTTTAAAGGATTTATTATTATAATACGGGGTCTATCTCTTTTTCTAATCTTCCTTTGTTACGTTCGTCCCATTGTTCGTTCGGAAACACATTTTTCTTTTTGCGATTGGAATAAAATATTAGTAATTAGAGATAATAATTAATCGCTGGATTATCTCCGTTTTGAAAAACGCATGACGTGAAAGTCTTTTGATGTATTCGACGTCTAGCGTTCTAGCGAAGAAAGCAAATTTCCTTTAATGCTTTTAGATAACCGACTGATCGTGATTTACCGAAATTTCATTTTACTTTTTAACGAGATAATTCTCTCGTATACTTTGTGTTCGATAGAAATCATTTTACATCGTAATATTAATCGTGATTACTCCTGTACAATGTATTAGTGTACAAAATGACAGTAGGAAACAAAAAGTAAGAAAAGTGAAAAATTCTAATCTACTCGAAGAACATAATTCAACGCGTGTACGTTTAATGGACAAATTCGAATCGTCTGGCACGATCGACAGATGGATATTCTCTGGCGCAGGTGTTAATGCAGCGAAAGACGTCGTAGTAACGAGGATCGAATGGATTACACGTGTGCGTAATGACGTTGCGTCGTGCGAGCTCCTGGACTACCAGTCGACTGCATTCCGCGAAATTGAACTCTATCAGCGGAGAAGATGACTACGACACGGGGTTAATAGAGATCACTCTTCTACTCTAGCGAATAGATGGCATAATTATATACATATACATATACACACACGCACACGCACACTTGTCAATATTATATTAAAAATAACCAATTCGTTTCAAAGAATTTAACCAAATCTCGATAAAATTGGATAAATGAGATTTAAGAAACGTGATAAACTAATAAATAAATTTACACTTTCTCTCTCTCTCTCTCTCCCTCTCTCTCTCTATCTCTTCCGAAGGAGAGAGAGAGAAAGGGAATATCGATCGCGCGATAGATAAATTTACCAAAGAAGATTTCTTCAGATGTGATGCAGTGCCGCAAGCCGGTAAGCCAGTGTAATTTTACGAGAGTGCGAAGCACGGTGCATTCATCTGTTCGTTTTTCATAGATGGTTAGGCGGCTCTATTACGATTAATCTAATCGGAACGACCATGTAACGAGCTCTAATTCGAAATCGCATTTACGGACGATCGGTAACGGTATAGAAATTGCCTCGTTGTCTCGCATTGATAGTTAACCGGTACGCTACGTTTTACGGCAATTCTCGACGATCTCCTCAAGAGACTTTCCAAAATATCGTTACGAAGATAAGATCGTGGAATATAAAAAGGAGAAAAAGTATCGAGTTACTTTGTCGGATGAAAGAAGCTTTGTGGTTAAGGTTCCTTCTTCCTTAGACGATTTGAAATCATTAGAGGTATCGTTCGTAAACGAGAAAGTTCTAATCGAAATAGATTTGAAAATGTTAACTTCACGAAGCCCTACAAGGGCGATCACCATGAACGATGGATGAAGCGTGTGTAATTCCAGCTTTTTCTTCTTTTTCTTTTATTTTTTTTTCAAAATTAAACCGCCTTCTTAACCATCAAGGAACGTCGTCTCCTTTCTTCTCGCTCTCCTTGTCCTCTCGATCTCTCGTCTCTCATCGTTCCCTTATTATCATTATTTCGCGATAAAGGTATGAAATCATCGAGAAATGGTCTGCCGGAGTTATCAGGTTCGTTCGAGTAAGAGGAGAGCAGGTATGTAAGAGATGCTCATGCTGATATCTAACCGATCGAGATCTAATCGAATATTACGGTTAACGAGCTGTCACGCCTGCTTGAGCACGATTTTTATCTCTCTCTCTCTCTCTCTCTCTCTCTCTATATATATATATATATATATATATATATATATATATATCTGTCTCTCTGAATCGAATTTGCCCTTTTCTCTTGCACAAAGTGCTTTTACTCTTATATCGGATCAGTGCTGGGACTCTTATATCAGAGTTGCGTTTACGTTAAAAATCGTAAAAGTTACGTTTTTCTTTTTTCCTTTGTAAAAAACGTCAAGCTTCCAAAGCTTCCTTTCTTCTTTTGTGAAAAACGTCAAGCTTCCAAAGCAGTTCCTTGATCCCGCTCGGCGCGCGTTAATTTGTCACGAAGGCGTAACTCGCGGTTTATAGCGAATGACCTTGGAACGAATGCAAAAAGTCGCGGCTTTCAAGCGGCAGAGAAGAAGATTCTCGAAAGAGAACAACGAAGGTGGGATGACCCGGTTGGTTAACGACGTGGGAACAGCCTATGGGTACCACCTTCCACGTCGTCGACGAGTCGATCTTTCTCCTCCTCCCCTTTTCTCTCTGTCTCTTCCTCGTCTCGCTCGTCCGCTCGAGCCCGCTCCAGCAAGCTAGGTGACATGATTGCATCGCTTATTGGCCCTGAGATTCCATCCTCGGCCTCCCTTTCGTCCGGTTTGGCCTGATTGGCCGGGGTGCCGCTGTTTCTCCCTGACGCTTCTTCGTCCCCTTACGTCGCTACCATCCTCGCGATCTTATCCGCGGAAATGATCAAGCGTAAGAAGCAACATGCGATAAAAGTTGCCACGACGTGACTGAACGAGCTCCTCTCCGATCTAAGGAAACGCCTCGAATATATGTATATACTTTCAACTATGCGAGCGTTTACTGATCTATCGTGAAAACAATCTTTTACGTTTTATTAACATACATATGTATACGGAATATTAAGAATGCAGAAGATGTAGATAATTTTGTAAAAACAAGGAAAATCCATCGTGTATAGATTCCATTTACGCGATAATAAAGAGTAAAACGTTTGTCTCGGCCAGCCGTATTACGCAAGAGCAAAAGGAAATAAAATGATTTTGATCAACACCATCGAGACTACCGACGGTTCTGACGTCTACTAGCTTCTACCGTGTACCATTATAAGAGACTAATTACTAAACTGCCCTGTCCAGTTGGCGTACACGAACGGACTTCGACGAGGATTTGTTACTCGTTCGAGCCTATCGGAAGGACGCCACATTTTCCGCGATACTCGGAAAGCCGACTCCATGCCTGAAAAGTCGAGACGATTACTTTTTTCCCATTACTTTTTGTTGAACGCCCCCTCTCCCCCACACCTTGTCTCAGATTCCACTTTAGGTATTAGCTTGTAAAATGATCTCCGATATCGTTAGAAAAGATTTTTCTTATAATTTTCTCTTTTCTAACGATTTCCCTTTAACAAAGTCTTCCATAGATTCGTCGTAAATTCAATTAGCAATATTAATTCTGAAAGGGTTGCGGAGGGAAAGGGACACGGTCCTATAGTGGTAAGTTCGATGTTTTAGCAGTGTTTGCCTGGAGAGAATTACTTCCGAGAAGTTCCGGCGAGTCTCGGCACGTGAAATTCAACAACGTCGACGGGAAGTCGTCTCGTTGAGTCGTACCACGTCGTTTCGTGTCATACTTGCTTTGGTCGCCATATATAGGGGTAGTAGCAAAGGATAAGAGGATGGCGGAGAAAGGGAGAAGAATATTACGGCCATTAATCAACGCCAAAGACTCGCGGAGGTGACGACAGTCTGACAGTCCTCTTCTTCGCTGCACTCTAGATTTTGCCCATCGTCGGATACTTTGCTCTGCACTTTGCACGGAATTCCACGTGTTCCGTGAAAGAGCCGAGACTCCCGAACGAAAAAAGGATCTCGGTGCGCCGGCATTGTGTCGCGACACGATATACAGAGGTATCCTTTGAAGGATAAACAAAGAGCAAGCACTCGTGATACCAATCTCAGAAAATAATCGTTTCGGTGAAACGTTCTGCGATATCGAAATTCGACACAAATTGCGTCTATTAAGAGAAAGAAAGCAGAGAGAGAGAGAGAGAGAGAGAGAGAGAGAACAAAAAAGAAAAAGTATTACGAGTATATTTAAAGCTTCGACCTCTTTTTGTTCGTATCGCATTTGAACAGAGCGATAGGAAGCCGTTGGAAAAAGCTCGCTGGACAATGCTCGCGTCGCAATATCTCGCGCTCGATGCGAGATGTGTTTTTAATTCCGCATAAGACCGGTACGTTCGCTCGCGTCGAGTCTTGGCAGGGTGGGTAGGAGTAGTGGTGGTGGACTCGAGTTTTCCCCGGGGAGAAGACGTTATTAGCGGGGGCATTAATCAGAGCACGCCTAGCTGTAGTTGCCTGCGGGACGTGGAAATGGAAGAGAGGAGAGGAGAGAGGCGAAGAGAAAAGGGAGGAAAAGAAGAGAGAAGAAAGGGGATGGTAGAGCTAGGATGGTGTGAGTTGAGATATGAAACGAAGGAAAACTCGGCGAAGCCAGCCACCCCTTCGTCTTCTTCTACTCTTCTTTTTCCTCTTCTTTCTCGCATCCACAACGGAATCTCTTCCTCTTGGTTTCCCTATAGCTTTTCTCCTTACCCTCCCGAGAACCCCTCGTCCTACGGGCGAAGGAGGAGGGCAGCGCCTCGGCACGGCTCACAGATGAAGCGTTTTAATGAAAAGATGGCGTCGCGGTAGGAGGAGGTGGCGGAGGTGAAGGTGGAGGTGGAGGTGGAGGTAGAGGTAGAGGTGGAGGTGGAGGTTGAGGTGGAGGCGGAGGTAGAGACGGAGGTAGAACGAAGGCGGAGAAGGAAACTGAGAGGGTTGCTTTAGTTCGCTCATCAGAAAGCACTGCATGAGTCGAGGCTCAAATGAAATTGCCGCTATAAAAATGATGCTCGTGTATATGCCCCGGGTATTAGGTAGCAGGAAAGACCGAGGTTCGCGTACCACCCGTACAACTACCCACTCACTCCCTTATTTTTTCCGTCTTATTCTTTCCCTTTTCGAATTCGTTCGCTTATATTTTCTATTTCACCTCGAGACACTGATTTCCGATTTCTCGTTTCGATTCGACTATCGAAGAACAAGAGAAAACGGTATGTCCCCTTCTCCTCCCCCGCGTTCGATGGAAGAAACCGTTCTTTCTCCTCGGCTTCCGTCACCAAGAAAAGACGACTCGAGTTCGATCGAAGGAGCGAGCAATCGTCGTGGAAATAATGTCACGAGCCTCCGCAGGATTTATTGTGCACCGAGCAACGTTATCCGCAGTCTCTTCTTATCGTTCGCTCACCCTCGCACCAGACACAGAAGAGTGAGTGCGCTCGCGCACATAAAACTACGCACACCAACAAGGAACACCTTCATTTTTCTTTTACATTCGCGGCCGGCGAAAGAAAAATCACCAGTTCTCATTACGCTCGACACGTAGGCAGCTTTATGAGTCCCTCCTTTCCCTCCTACCGGTTCTCCGGCATTGCCCTATCTCTCTCCTTCTCTCTCTCTCTCTCTCTCTCTTTATTTTTCTCTTTCCGTTCGCGAGGCCTTCCACCTCAGTCTCCTCCTCTCGAGCCGCGTGCGTTTCTCGCCTCTCCTCTCCCGTCCTCTCCCTTAGACGGAACAGACGCGCGCCGCGAAAACAAGAAGAAGAAGAAGAAGATATTATTTATTTCGTAAATTAACTCCGTTCCCGGCTACGAACGTGACTGGAAAATCCTTTCTACCTCCACCGCCAAGCTTTTCCGCTTTTATTAATCGGCACCATTCGACTTGGCTAAGATCTCCGACCACCTTCCTCCCACCACCTCTCCCAACTCCCTTTTGTCTTCTTCGAACAAGAACTTCCTCATCGTAATCGAAATCACCCTTCCATTTGCTCTTGCTATGTAATTAAGGTTATAATTTTCCCTTGGAATTCAACCCGCGTACATATATCTAATTCCTTTTTATAATCTTTTTTATAGAATTTTTTTATAGCAAATTTGTAATTAGATTTAAATTTAATTTAATTGAATAACAAATGTTATATCGTTATTTTATTGATATTTGGAATAAGACGCCTGCCTCTAATTCTAAAATATTTAATGAAAGTTTAAATATTAAATGATTTTAATGGCTACAAAAATCGCAAACTTTTTGTTAGCAATCAGCTCGGCCATTCCTTAGGCTTCTCATCGGAGGGTAGTTTTTCACTTAAACGCGAGGAGACGCGTGCGTGACGCGCAAGCAAATCTACGGATATGCCGTCCCTCATTCATATTTTGCTGATTGTAGTTATTTCTTCCGATTCATTAACTTCGAGCGCGAACCTCGACGTGCCTTTATCACCCACCGAGAGTAAAAGCGAGGAAGGTTAGAAAAAGGATCTGAAAGATACACCGATCGGTGGAAACGAATGCTATGTGTTGGTCTTATCCCTAACTTAATTATCTCTACGAAGAATGAACTAAGGGAAGGACGATAAAGTCGAATCGATATCGAGCTTAACGTCGATCGAAGGCCAAAGAAAATTCGATATTCGTCTATTGTCGATAAGATAGAAATCTTCCAAAAAAAAGAAGAAGATAGGAAAAGAAAAGAGAAAAAGAAAAAAAAACGATTATGAACGAAACGACATCGAAAGAACATGCGAGCGTAAAGGGTGGAGACTTACAAAAGATAGAAGCGCACGATAGAACGATTCTAAAATCAATACGAAGATAGAAAAGTACGGACGATAAACGGCGGTCCAGCCGGTTGACGCGCTCGATCGGCTCGAACCGATCGCGGGTTACATATTATACAAGAAACCCTATAAAACTAGGTAGAAAGGCTTCGTCGTTCAGCATCGCATCGAAGGGTATCGATCACGTTACTCTGTTCGAACGTGGAGCTGATAACGGCAGCATACGAGCGGAAGCAACGAGTATACGTGACCGTCACGTGCTTTTTATCACAACGAACGGAATAGTTTACGATCGGTCTGTGAACGCTCGATAGCCGCTTGTTTCGCGTAGGATATTCGAAAGAGGAAGAAAGAGGGAAGAAAAGAGGGAGAGAGGAAGAGAGGAAGAGAGAGAGAGAGAGAGAGAGAGAGAGAGAGAAAACGCAAGAGACACTGGGAGAATCCAAGCGCTTTATATATGCGATGCTTATCTAGCAGAAACGGCCTGGTAGCCCGTTCTATGTCAATGCCAGTATCGTTTCCCTTTTATTCGACTTATTTATAGCGATACCAGAACTCATTGTCGACTATGCTCGAGCACAATATATGCTAGATACACAGCCACGTTTCTCGTTAAAGGATTCATATTTCTTAATATCATTTTTATGGCTCTTAGCCGACGAGCGTGTAGAATTAATCCAAGATTGTTCTCGAATTAAAAGATAAGTTCTTACGACCGAACGTTCTTTCGAGTATGACGGTTTTCACAGAATGGATTAATATTTAAAAAAGAAAGAAGGAAAGAAAAAAAAAGAAAAAGAAAGGAAAGAAAAGAAAAAAGAAAGAGAAGAACCGGATCGAGGGCGATATAATCATGTGGTTATAATTGAGATCACCGGCTATTATTATTCTGTCCAACTGTGAAAAATGGTTTCCCCAAACAAATTTCTCGGAGAAAAGGGAAGTCGATTAAGGTACAGCTTCCACGTCTAGTCGTAATTATCGTGTTATATAGTACGTATCGTTGGTAATTATGAAAGACCTCGAAAAAGGTAGAATTCGAAACCCTACGGCCGCCATTATAGATATTTTGGAAATTGTTGGGCCGCAAAAGTTAGCCCGAGGTAGGCAGCCTATACAAATCATTTTTAGACTCGGCCTATATTTATAGACGCGAGTCACTATAAAACCCGCGACGTATACAAATCATTCTTTCGGCCTGTGTTTTGCGAGACAGCCGTCAAGAGAAAGATAAAAGTCGGCCGGTTGGCGGGGGAGTGGCTGTTGCACGTTCGGTGGCTCGCGACTGCAAAAGATACCTTGTTATTAGCACGATTATTGTAAGTAAAAGAAAGAATCGTAAGCAGAAAGGCCGAACATCTATTATTATGGGCATAGCTAATTAACAACGTGGTTCTATAAATAATATCGCATATCTCGAACATAGACGTGTAATTTTTATCGATCTTAACATCTATTGTCTGTTAAAAATGGAAATGGATTCATTCGGGGGGGGGGGGGGGGGGACAACGGATCCGTCGAGTCAACGATCGTCGAGACGTTTCTCGGTATTCCGCGACGTTTATTTCTACAGCCCTACGTGCTCTAACGTGCCTCGATTTCCCCTTCGCCCTTGCAATTAGCGTAACTCGACTTCTCAGTGCCGTCTTTATCGAGTCTTCGTGGACGGAAGACAGAATATATATATATATATATATATATATATATATATATATATATATATATATACATACATATATACATATATACATATACATTAAAGTACATACGTACGTTTACTACGAACGATTTTGAAACGATTTTAAATCGCGGAAGATATTATTATATATCGTTCGTTCGTAAAAACTTGTTGGCGGCGTTGTTAACGTTGTTAATGTCGATTAAATTGAAAAAATTCACAATTGTCGGGAGAAAAACTTCGAAGAAAGAGATAGGAGACGACTGGCACTGAATTTCGTAAGTACGCCACTGTCAAGAGTTATTACCCAAGGCGGACGAAGGTTTAATAATGCTAGTTGGAATTTTACAACTATGAATGCAAGGTAAGAACATGCAAGCACGCCGTGTAGCAGCGAACAGGGAGCATTGAATTGCAGATATGATAATTTAATAACGTTAACGGCCCTGCTTACCGAGCCGCTGTTGGGAGGGGCCGATGAAGTAGGGACCGAGAGAGTACTAAGGATGCTTACACGTATTATTTCTTCGACTCTGGAAAGCCGGCTGTTCCAACTCCCGACGGGATTTATAGTGTTCTCGATCGAGATCCTCTCGATCGGTAGGTTTCGTTCGATCGATTCAGATATTACCGATTTATTTATCATTAGCCACGTATAAAGTATTTCCGCGTTATTATTACGGTGCTCTGGAGTTCGAATCTGAGGTGTGCGTATCTTGTCCCTTTTTATCACTATATAGGAAATGTAATCGGTCGGAGCTCGATGACGAACGACGTTGCCGTCCACGTCTAATGACGCGATTTTACACGGACATCGACGATAGGAACGCTCCTTCGTCCCTTTGCGTCGAACGATGGATCGAACGACGTTTAATTACTTTACGAAAGCGCACATCGGCGACTAGTTTTCGCTCAATCAAAGAGACCTTCCAGAAAGGGAGGATACACTATGATCGTAGGGTACACGATCTTCCATGCTTTTCTCCGATTATCGAACTCTAAAGGCTTTCGATTTAAAACAGGACGTATAATTGCAATCTTCTAGACTCGCTCATTGACTCTCTCTCTCTCTCTCTCTTCTCTCCCCATCAAATTCCGTGCCATTGCACTCGAGCGCCTTCGAGATGCATTTATGGTATTTAAGCGCTCATTACCGTTTTTTACCCTGCCCACGACTTGACGCTTTTACAACTTTCATCCGACGGTATCTTACTTTTTATGTACTCCCCGTTGGCAAGCACTTATTTATCTATAACGAAACGTACATTACGGCCTGATAATTCTCTCAGTAGGTTTACATAAATTTGTTTCCACAATATCGCATAATCCGATATAATCAAACCAGTCGCTTTCCCTGTGCGCTATTCTCGTCGATAATTTATTAACGGTTTTGCTTATGACGACTTTTCAACGTTTAAAAAGTACTCGAAATAAAAAAAAAGAGAAGAAAAACAGGAGAGCAAAAAGAAGAATAAGAAAGCAAAGAAGAAAATTTCGGCTAAACAACAACGGCAACAACGGTAACGATCCCGAAGGGAGAAAAGAGGCGAGAGAAAGAGTAGGTGGAAGGATAGAAAAAGAGAGAGAAACAGAGAAAGAGAGAAAGAGAGAAAGAGAGAAAGAGAGAGAGAGAGGCGAGGTGAGCACGGCTGCCGTGGTGATTCAGGACGATCCTGCTTATTAAGTGGAGGCGAGTCCAGGGACGTAGAGGCCGGTGTATTATGGTCCTGGAGAGTGCCGGATGAGAAGATGGAGATAGGTGGGTATATACCGAGAGCGCTCGCTCTCTCGGACGCTCCACAAACCGCTATTATTTATATTAAGTTTAATGCAACTACGTGACTGAATCCTCGCCGGCTGCAAACCCCGCGCACTTCGAAAGGCCCCTCTGTATCATTAGTATACGCCTATTATTGCATTACTCCGTGCTCGGATCCACGTCGAGAAGGCAAGACGCAAACGCGCGCGCGCGCTCGCGCTCGTTCGCTCACGCGGTCAAGTATTACAACGAGATGTGTATAACCCGTGCTGGACAATGACCCTCGCGAAAAACCGGACCTCTCTGCGAGATCGGATCGTCGTTTCTACCTCGTCGAATCGATCGTTCGATCGGTTTGCCGATCGGTAGAAAGAAAAGTTTCGCGAAACCGAAGAAACTCTTCTATCGCGGAAAAATTGGAGCGTGCTCTCTTTCTTTGCTTTCGAATTAATCGTTACAATCTCAGCATCGTTAGAATCGATTCCTCGTAAGACTGGCGAACTGCTAAAGTCTGTTTATTAAATTTTACGATGGTGTTCGCAAAAAGCGAAACTTTTCTCGCTGAGCAATTTCGAATTGTTTTTATCCTTCGTCCTGTTATGGGTTCTGCGCATTCGCGCAGTAATAATCTCTTATGCAACATCGAATAGAAAGTTAGTACGGGAGCACGAAACGTTCTCCATGTAAAAAGGTTCTTCGCATGACCTCATCGAGCGAGTCGATCACGAATATTGAGCTCACTCTTACAAACTTATCTATACATTTGTATGTATGTATGTATCTATATATATTTATGATACGCGTGAATACGTGTATTATATTGCTAAAGACCTAAACTAGCTTTTGTTCTCTTTAAGATGCTTACGAGACAAGTTCGAATTCATTACGAAATCCTTCGAGCTCGATTCAAGCGTATAATCATTAAAGGCAAGTCGATCGGTAAGGTAAGAGGTGCGAAAGACGAAGTTGCGTCTCGCAACGGTGATTTTCACTCGGCCCGTTAAAGGGATCGCGTACTCATCGTGTATACCTTCCTTGGAAACCGATATGGCGATCTTGGAAAGTTTTTCTTCTCATTCGCGAAGAACCCGAAAGAGGAGTAATAAATTATACTTCGTCTTGTTAGTAAATACTATGGGTGAGAACATTTACTATCTACAAATAACGTATTTGCAATGCGTGAAGAGAAACTTACTTTAGGACTTTTCACGTACGAGTAACGTCAAACTATACTTGATAATTTGACTTGGATTTAAACGATCGTTTATCGAGCCGTCGTTTACTCGACTGAGATAACGGCGAAAGTCTTCTACTAAGATCGAAAGTATAGATGCTGCATTATCGTCGACACGAAGAACGAGATTTTATCCGTTCTATCTCGGGTTCGAGAGCTCGATAATAACGCGACTCCGTTTCGACCACCGTTTTCGCGTCGAACAGATTCGAGATACTATTACTCGTCGAGTAACCAACGGAAATCGAGTCTACGGGAATCTCTCGTCCATCCAGAGTTGCGTACAATCGTCTCTCGTTGCGAACAATGCCTCGATCTCTGTCATCTCCTTCGCGAGTTTCTTTGGAATTCAAGGAATTCACGGAATTCACTGATACCGCGAGAGATTTCAGGCCTTATCGAATGTACTTGACAATTTTTTTTTTAATATTCCGATAAGGCACGTGTACGACAGATATGGAAAATCTCGATTACAGCAAGACTATTATACTTTTTACGCAACAAATTCTGTTTAAATTTATATACACGATTCTGTACGCTTCGCGAAGAATCGATCGTGAGAAATACGATTAGCAAATTTGCCTAATGAAAATTTAACCAGGGCAAGATGTCATTATAGAAGATTCCATATTTAATCTCTGGCAAATACGAATCGTTTCGAGATATTACCTAGTCACGATCCCTTGCTATAGAAACAAATGAATCTTCGTAACAAAAGCTCCACGTAAGGAGGGATATCACTTCGAAGAATGATTACGCGAGTGCAACATCGTACAGTGAAAGAACTTTATATTCTACTAACCTTTATACCCGATGCATCCCGAACATCGTGAAATATCCAACTGCTTTACGATCCATTAAGCGCTAATCGTTAGAAAAAAAATTCGTTCGTTCAAAGACCACCAGTATCTTCAAGTTTCGAAGATTTTCCTAAAGATTCGATAATTTTATAAACGATTTAGCGTGTTCAAATCGATTCTAAGAAATGGAAGAAACGATCGAGAAGTTTTACGACTCCGAATGATTCTCGTATGGCCGAAAGAAGGAAGGAAGGACGAAGGCAAAGGTAGAGTCAGGTATTCGTGAAAAGAGATTCCGCGAAAAGGGCCGCTCGGCGCCTCGATAATTTCAGCATATGCATACTGACGAATTTATGAATGGCGAGAAGATTTGAATGTTGCCAAGAGGGACAGCTCGCGTCTAGCCGAGGCACCGCTCGTTCGCCGATATTTAGGAGGAGGATTTAGAACTAAACTAGACCGGCTTGGTCGACCGGTGTTCAGCCGCACCAGGATGTAAATCATTCGGAGCTCTCTCTAGTTGCCACCCCCCCTATAATCACACGAACCTGCTTCCTCGACCGATTGTGAGAAAGTCGAGTCGAAAGTTATGCCGAAGCTGTCCGGAGAAGTTGTGTGTATATATATATATATATATATATATATATATATATATATATATATATGATTCTAAAAAAAGAAGAAATATTCACGTTTTATTTTGCATAAATTGATATAATTTCAATGAGATAAGATCGGGAGAGATCTAGAACTCCCGATGAACGAAGAAAAGAGTCATTGCAGGGTGCGAAGGACGTTCGTAAAAGGGCGAAAATAGGAAGGCCATTGAAGAAGGTTAGCCAAATTACAGCCTCCGTGTCAGGTGGGGTGATTGATGCCTCTGCCCCCAGAAACCTCCGTAGCGCTTTCCAGGAAATTAAATGGAAGCGAAGGATCCAAGATGGAAGAACGAGCAAAGGAGACGCGGTCCACGGCTCAAACTGATTATGGTCGCGAACGTTTATTGGATGGTATGCTTAAGCAAGAGACTCTTTAATAGTATGCTTTTGCCCTTAGCTTTGCCCGGAAGAATAAGTGTAGTCTTTTACAACACCCTACCTTCGTATACGTTTTCTAACGTAATTACAAGTACTACGTGTTATTTCTTACGGCTACCTATACTTACTTTGTCTTAGAGGATAAAACACAATATTAAAAAAGAAAGAAAAGAAAAAGAAAGAAAAAAAGAGAGAGAAAATCGTTCTATTTGTTTCGAATGCAATTATTCGAATATGCGATAAAACCTGACCCAATGCATAAATCGTATGGATGATAAAAAGGTAATAAAAAAAAAAAAGAAAGAAAAAAGAAAGAAAGTTTGTAATTTATATACCATAAATGATTCGCATCGAAAGTATTGGAGCAAACTCCTCGGAGATTCACGAGCGCTTCTGAAAGTTCTGAAAGTGCAAAGCGCGACGTCGGGCCAGCGGTGGGCCCAGCCAGGAGTCGTGATGCAATAAAATAGCGCCACCCACCGGGTCTCTGCGCTATCTGCCGAGGATCTCCGCAATGCCTCACTCGAAGCCTGGGCTCGGTGCTCGATGCGAAGCAAGCGCGCCACCACCAGGAGCCTCTCAAACAGAGGGATCTGAGGTGGAGGGCAAGGGTGCATAATGAACTCGTTAATTAACTATCAGGAAGCTCGATCGAATCTGATAACGATCCCTGCCACACGACGCAGCCTTTCTCCGTCCCCGAAGAGAGCCTTACGTCTTACCTCCTTGCGACCTACGTCCCGTATCCGTCCACGTTGTTATCTGAACTATAACACACACATACGTACTCGAAAGACAATGGAAAATATAAAGAATAATAATTAAATCATATTATTATAAATGCATAAAAATATGTATATTGAATCGTCGAGAAAAGCAAATGAAATTGTAATGAGATATTATAAACGGTGTATATTTAAGTATAGTTAGTTATAATAGATATTAAACGATGATCTGAAAGAAGAAGAAGAAGAGAAAAAGCAAAAGAAATAATAAAAGAAACGTAAAAGAAAAATTTTATTTAATAGCAAATCCTATACCCTACGATAGTCGATTGATATGCTAGAAAGAGAGAGAGAAAGGGAGGTTGGATCTTGTTTAATCCGAGTCTCTAGAAGCCGGTTGCGGGTGGTTCCCCGCTGCTAGACCTCGCTCTAATAATATGGTTTTACTCTGAGAGGCTCCCGACAGCGATATCGCGACGCCTCCGGCCACGTCTCTCACCGTCCCTCCGTTCTTCCATCCTTTTATCCATCCGTCCGTCTACCAATTTCCCTTCTTTCTTTCCATCTCTCTCTCTCTCTCTCTCGATATGATTTCATTTAAACATCACTACCAACTCTCGCGTGCAAAACTCTTCGAACGCTACACCGCTTTTTTTCGATCCTTCCAAAGATAACTACGTTACGTGTTATGCTCGCTCTCATTCCAATATGTAGATCATTCCTTCTTGGCGAAGAGGTACCTGATCGCTACCGTCTAAATATAGGCATTTTCTTGGGAATGAGGAAAGAGAGGGAAAGTGACCGGAAAGAAGGAAAGTACGAAGGAAACTTGCTTACTCGGTAAAATCGCCCATTAAGCAAATTTCGACGATGGAACACTAATTACCAAGAGTTCGTTTGCATAATTATGTAAATTCCATGCCGTGACGTCTTCCCTGATTTTCGCTCGTTCACTTAATACGTACGTTAACGTAACGTTAAACGTCAACCCACTACATAGATTCCAAGTGAAAGCTTAGAGAGCTACTTAGATTTACTCTTACTTATCGTCGTGTGAACTTTTTTCCTGTCTTCCTATATCCTTAATGTTTATATTATATATAAATTTATTTTCTCACGAACGTACAACACGATCGTATCATCGAACGTAAGATCCAGCGTTAAAAATTATAATAAATTGTGAAGTCTCTCGATTAGATTTTTCTCGTCTTAACAATCGATTTCTCGCGGTGGAACGTCGATACGGCGTAGTTTATTTCAGTCAACGTCGATGCCGAACGTTGTGAATGCAAATCCGCCTAAATGTCGGAGCGTTTCTTGAATATAAATAAGTATACATCGTTGCAAGAGGCGCGAGTTATGTATTATTATGCATTCAAGGCGTAATTCGTCGAAAGACAGCGGTAGAGAGAGAGATGATCGCTTCGTCCCCTGCGATCGATGACCGTTCGAGCATTCAAGCACGGTCGATGCAATCGATATAATCTCCCCCACCTCTCTCTCGTCATCACGTAATTTAACGAGAGATATTTTTGGCTTTAACAGGAAGCGTCGAATTTTTACCATGGTATACCTAGCTATATATCCTTTCGTGGGAGCGTTGCTTCTTAGTTGCATGGTTACGCCTTTTTAACATTTATTCGTCGGTATCCAGCCATTAAATCGAGCACCGTTCTTGCGTAACGATTTTATTTTAAAACGATATTGAGAAAATTATTGAGAAACTGCCAAGTATCGAACTTAATTAACTTAACCGCAAAGCAAAATGTTCGTCAAACTATATTATCTTCGTTAAAGAAACATTGAATTATTATCGTCGAAAGAAAAGAAAATAGCTGTACTCTAACTATGTAACTATGTAGATTAAGTTAGTAGTTTATCGTGCATATCGATGATATCGACGTGACACGTATTCGTTCGTTCATGCGTCGACGCTCGTGCGAGCAACTAACCGATCGTAACGTAACACGGACTCGTACGTAAGTACTTACTTACTTACTTCAACGCGAAATAAAATTCCGTGACTCCTTCACTTAACGAGGAATATTCGCGCATCGAGAACGCTTCGAAATTACGACAAACCAGCGTATCATATACCCAACAATATTTTTTCTTGCTATCTGCCGATGCACTCTATGTTGTTAATTCGTAGCTATCAACAAATTGTAATAAAATTATTCAAACAAATCACGTTATTGGAATAATTAAATAAATTCCCGGATACCGTTAGCTTTAAAACGTAATCGTGGACCTAATTATTGCCTTGTTACGGTAGATAACTAGATATCAAGCGTAATTTTCTTTCTTTTCTCTAATATATTTAACGATATCGAGGCATACGAATTCTTAGAAAACACGGAACGACGTCTCTGTAATTATTCTAATAAGTGCATCAAATCCTAGTATTTAAGTGCAACGTTCTTCGCGAATTATAGTACTCGGACGAATTTTAGTATCGTCGGTATTCCCTCCTACGCTTTTCATTAACTTACGAGTATATCGGATGAAAAATCTCGCGTTGGAATGATGCAAAAAAGGAGGGACTACGACGTAGAAGATGGCCGATAACAAAATGCACTTATTTTTATTAACATGCAAATCTTGACTTGATATCTTTAGAAAGATTGGTTAGTTCTAGGAACAAACAATGATCATTTGTTGATATCGCCAGTGGTATCGTAAATTATTATTATTATTATTATTATTATTATTATTATTATTATTATTATTATTATTATTATTACTATTATTATTATTATTATTATCGTTGTCGTCATCGTCGTCGTGAAGGACATGGATCGATGAAGATACGATAATGTAGATTTTCACGTCGTCCGGTTATTTCCTATTTTCAACATTTCCTTTACGTGTTTACGTCGTACCATAAGAAAGAGGAAAGCATAAGGAAAATTCGTTGGAAGGGCGTTAAAGAAGGAGGAGAACATTTCCAAGAAAACCCTCTTGCCTATCGGTGGGATCGTGAGCGATGCTAATGGGCCGACTTTACAGCACGGTATGTCGAGTACACAAAGAGTTACCATCGAGCTCAGGGGCATTTCGTGTTACTGTTTTCCAGGCTCATTTGCCTGGAAAGGAATATCCTTCTTGGTAGAGGTGCACGCTTATTTCAATAATGAAACGTTAATGTCCTCCCTTTTCGCAAGAGGATTAGCTTGTCTCTGAACTTGTATGAAATCCTTTTATCTTTCAGATCTCTCTCTCTCTCTCTCTCTGTCTCTTTCCCTTCTTCTTCTTTTTTGGTATTACAATATACGTTTTATTTTTTCGTAAATATCGAATACAATGAGTTAACAAAGAGACGAAGACGTTCACGAGTTAGTTGTTAAAAGACACAAAACACAAATGGGAGAAGTACACGTACGAGAGGTAGCGGTGTTGGCTAGCATTAGCGGCTTCCTACGTGAGACAAATAGATGCGTAGGTATAACGGAGTGTATTCACCTGGCCACGTCGTTATACCTGACACACGTCCTAGGCAATTACCACGGAGTTACGAGTCCGTCGATCTTTTTCCTGCGATCTAGAAACCGACATTTTTCCTAAAACACGCTCTTCTTCATGCATCGGAAATGAAAGATATTAAATGTTTCTGTAAAAGGAAAGTAAAAGACTGCGATTAAATCGGAAGCTGAGCGGCAACGATTGAAATGCTAAGGCACCTCGGCCGTCGGTCTCTTCCGGTATAGTGTGTGTGTGTGTGTGTGTGTATAAACGCTATATATATTAGATAGCATATACCCATACCTTCGAACGCAAAACGCTATCACGATATCCTGACTAGCAGCGAACGCACCTACGCGCTACGCGTATATTCATAGAGTCCCACGATAGTCCGCCATGGATGAGCCAGGTGTACGAGGTCAGCGAGCAACAGTCTGATCGTTTATGCACGGTGCCTCCTTTCCCGACAATAAAATTGCGCCAAGTGTCCGCTCTTTGCGGCCTGTGTGGGCCGTATATTCATCCTGCTACTCGTTCCGACTCCCATCAAACGCATACCTTAATACGCATTTATACGATGTCTCCTAAGCGACAAAAGCGATTTTATCCTCTCCTTTCCGATGTATCTAAGCTTTATTCAAAACTCTTACTAATGTCGTCGAAAGGAAAAGCAAAGAGACTCGACAATGAACAATATACGTATATTGTCAACACAGGACGAGAAAGGAAAAGAAGACGGAGTAGTAACTTGGAAGATATAGAAACGCAGACGCAAGCTATTGCGTGGGTCCTTTTGCGTCGGTGAAATTGCCCGTACGAGCAAAGCCAAAGAAACAAGGTTTGACTCTGAAGTTTTCTAAGAGAAACAGAGAGAGAGAGAGAGAGAGAGAGAGAGAGAGAAAAGAATAAAGAAAATTACTCTTTGACATTTCAGTAACGTACTAAACCCCACAAATTACCCTATACTCTCTGATTCCGTAAAGCTATTCGATGTACGTCTCCTTCTTTAAATTCTTTTTCTTACAATAAACGAATTTATTCGACTTCGAATCGTTGAAATCCTTTGAACTAGAGAGAAACGAGGACACAACGAAGCAAGTCAGCCGCGCGTATCTTCGAGCCGGTCCTTCCTGTCACATCTCATTACCATAGTACGACCGGTAATTACAACAATTAGTATAATAATGAAGAAAATTGCCATTCGCACGTCGTTTCCTCGAGGCGTTTCGGACGCGAGCATTGAAAACCGTGTCTCTCACTCGGTCTCCTTCGGCGTGTCGCGTTACGTCGTGTTGCTTAGTGCACCTCTTCGAGACTTTGCATTCAATTAAGAGTTAATTACTCTTCCCGACTTCCTGACGATCCTCCATTTCCTCATTCGCCGTTCTTTTGCCGAGAATAAGGAAAGAGAGAACGAGAGTCGATTCCCCGATGGTTCTATTGTTTTAAGTGGAGTCGTTTCTTAGTCGAAACAATGCCATACTAACAACGACACAAGTATAATCTTCGTTTCCTCGCTCCTCTTTTATTTTAACCTCGTTTCTCCTATCCACTCTGTTTTTTCTTCTTCTTTTCTTCCCTTTTTTTCTTCTCCTTTTCTTCTTTTTTCTCGACAATTTACGTTCGTATAAATAAACAATTACGCTTTTTCAAATCTTAGTGATCGCATTGACGGAAAACGCGTTGCGTTTCCTCGTTGAAAACTTCTCGGAAGTAAAGGCCGTTTCCTCCGACCGAACGTTTCGACACACCTGTTCCTTCAGTCGTCCAATCGCGGTGAAAGGTTTTACCGAGTGCTCGACGAGTTCGTTTCACCGGTCGTCCGCATTGTCGTCGAGATTTAATTTCGTGAAGAGTAGGTACTTCTTACCAACTGATTAGATCGGCCGCGCTAAGATAACAATTATAACGAACAAACGAGAACTTTTGTCGATATCAAATTAATCTAACTTCACGGGGCTTATAACTTTTTATACTTTTGTCATCGAACGTTCCGTTAGATTCAATTTTATGATAAATCATGCGGAAGTTGAATTAAAGAAAAAAAAAAAAACGAACTCCCACTCCAAACTATATAAAAATTTGTGATCACTTGAAGGAAATATATTCATAATGGCGCAGGAATTGCAGGAATCGCTTCTTTATGATTGGAATTATAACCTATTTTGTGTAAAAACTATGTTACCAAATCTTAGAAATATACAAGGTAAAAATGTTAATAATTAAATAACCTTCGATTATGTTCTCTACTTTTATTAATATATTTTTACGATACAGACAGACAAACTGCCGTGAGATGGTTACGATTTTTAAAGAATTGTGCTAAATCGATGAACGAAATGAAACTACGGAACGATTTTATGTACTTCCTAGTTTTGAACGTTCAAGAGGGTGAACTAAAGGAACCATTTAACAAGCCACCACCGAATCAACCGTTGTTAACAATGACGAACTTGTTGGTAAATAAACGATTAATACAAAGTAATAATAATTTCATTAATCGATGGAAATAATGAAATAAAAATTATTATTGTGTTACAGCCTGCTGATGCTGATGAGAAGATACAGAAAGCTGAAAGATTTACGAAAGAGAAGACTACGATCGGTAAAGGAAGAAGATCGGAATTGTTACGCCGTTCACCAGACGGTGGCGAATTTCTTCTCTCTCAGCCTATACCCGACGTAGGTGCTTTCTGTTACATAGCTGTTCTATCAAAAAAGAAATGAAATTTGATCGAATTAAAAAAATAAATCCTCATCTGTCCTATCGTATAACACCATATTTATTTCAAGAAATTTCAATAATTTTTTTTCGTATTTAACATTAATTTACCACGTTAGAACATATTGTTCGATAGTGCCGTTTTCTTTCTCATAGAATTAAAGCGAGAAAAAGAAAAGAAAAGGAGATAGAGAGAAAAAGAGAGAGAGAGAGAGAGAGAGAGAGAGAGAGAGACGATGAAACAACTTTCAAATACCGATATACTCGATTCGCGATAGGTACTTTCGTCACGCTTTAGGAAAAAAGTTGGTGGGAGTAGTTCGAAGCGAAGAAGAACGATAAGGCGAGGGAACACAAAGTAAAAAAAGAAAGAAAAGAAACGGAAGGTGAGAGAGAGAGGGAGAGAGAGAGAGAGAGAGAAAGAGAGAGAGGGAAAGAGAAAAAAAAGAGGAAGATGCTCGTGCCGTCGGAAGGGTGGAATTTTCGAGGCGTTCGCAATTATAACCACCGCGGGTAATAAAGAACAGTGGCTAACTCATTGCTACGATCGACTACCGAGTATCCCGTTAAGGACCTTTTAGTCACGGTTCACTATATATCCGAACGGAGCTTCTCGAAGGGCTTTCGGCATAACTTATGAATTCACGTTAGGTCCTCTCTGTGTCGTCCTCTCCGACGTCGATCAAATCCTGATGCAGTTCGATGCTCTTGGGATGCCACCAGGGATGCTCCTTATTTTAAATAACGAACAAACAAAAATTTGATTTGTAACGTTGTCTTATAAATTCTTCAGTCTTGTTATAATCATTGTTAACCCTTTTTTCGTTCTCTCTGTAATCCTAGTACAAGTGATCGATCTCATATCGCAGTATACGTTAGGACGTGTATTAAAATTCATATAAAAATGTTCTTTAGAAAACACGAGGATTCTTGGGTGGGATCGTATAAAGAAAAATTTTCAAGAAGAACGATCAACGATACGTCCCTGTTCGGTTTCGCGTGGTATATGAGCCTCGTAACCATATCTCATTTCATACCTGCAGATAGAAGGAGAGAAAGAGAAGGAGAACCTTCCTTGGAACCGAAAGTAAAAGTGTAGAATGGAGAAAGAGAGAAAGACGAGGAGCAAGCACTCGTCGAACTCGATGCGTGGCAGATTCGGTTCTCCTCCAATCTTCCCGTCCCGAGCACTTTCAAGCTCTTCTCTCGAGCCTCTTCAGACGTAGCCGACGCTGCCGCCGCTGCGCATCGAACTGTCCGTGCAAATTTCAATTTTTAACTGCTAATCTGCCAGCTAATAGCCCCACACTATCCGCCGTAGTAACACCACGTTCTCTGCCCTTGACTTTACCCACGACTCTGTTTGCGTCTTCATTGCTTCTATCTCTTCGCAAGACCAATACTTACATATTCGGATACGTTGATCTTTTTTCTCTTTTGTTTACAATAACGTAATACTATTAGAAAATAAAACGTACAAATATTTTCAAACCGTCGTACTTTGTAAAAAGTAATTGGAAGAGAGGGAGAGAGTGATCGTCATCGATTCAAAAATGTATTGCATTCAAAGCTCGAAGGAAAGCACCGATTTATATAAAATCAATGTAGTACAACCCCAAACTCAATTGTTCTGTGAAAAGAAAAAAAAAAAAGAAAAAAAGAAAACAGAGAGAAAGAAAAAGGGGAGTCGCTTACCCTCCTCCTGAGATAATGACACGTTTCTGGAAATTCGATCCTTCCCTCTCACGATCTTTCCATATTACGAGATTTTCATTGTAGAATTTTTTCAACGGTTGAAATCAAACGAACGTTCTTTAACAGTAGGAAAAAGAAAATACTTTTTACGATCTTGCTAAAATCTTTGAAGACAATGATTAAGGAAAGTTTAGCTGCGAGGAAAACGTTCGGATTAAATATCGCACCCTGTGAAATACGTCGATGGTCGCTACCATTAGTCTCCTAACTCGGTGTGGATTGAGACTAACACCCTCTCTCTCTCTTTCTTTCTCGTCTCCGTGTGTCTGTCTTTTTTCTTTCCCATCTCTCTCCTTCCCAACTCTCATTCGTTGCTGCTCTGATGATTTATTGCAATATTTTGACGTGAAATATATATAAGAAAGATGAATTGACAGGCGACTCTTTATGGCGAAAAGTTTGCTATCCTAACTCGGTGGACTCTACTGCCCCTCTGAACGTGCGAGTAGCGTTAGTCCCCTCGTCAATGAAATCCCCTGAATATTATTTTTTTTTTTGGGTTTTTCTTATTGTTTGTCTCTTCTTTTCGTTTGTTACTTCTTTTTCTCTTAATTTCGATATTAATCGTAGATAAAATATATCAACTGCGTTTGTCGCAATGGACGATTAGAGAAAGAAGTTAAGAATATCGATCGATTCACCTCTACACTTGACAGCAACACGCGCGTATATCACGCAAAGCACACAATATGGTACGCCCACGCATCTCGTCAAGTAATTATCTAATAAAACGGCGTTCAGGCCGCTTAAGAGTGTACACCTACGCGTGCTCGCGCGAACGCGTAAATATAGGCATGTCCTGCTCGGAGAGAAAGAGAGAGAGAGGGAGAGAGAAAGAGAGGGGGAAAGACAGAGAGAGAGAGAGAGAGAGAGAACTTTCTTACACGCAAAGGTCACAATACCATTAAGTAAGATATTATACTCCGTTCGTTCATTGTATTCAGATACCGAATAGACCAGGCACGATCGAGTACTTACTAGAAGAACTTTTTCATGCGAAACCTTATTTGCCATTCATAGAATCGCAAGAACGTGGCCGTCTAGCCATATTACACCCACCACAAGTGCACCTAAGTTCTAATATTTTCAACGAATTCACCACGAGTTCATCTATATTCTGATATTTTTAATAAACTCATTGTCTTGTACGAACGCGAACCACGTTAATTTGCAAAACCGATTATTTACCGATGAAAAATAGTCTTCTATCGAATAGTAAAAAAAAAAGAAAAGTAACAGAGTGCTTACCGATCGAACGGAGAAGAGATACTTCCAACCTACTGGCGTTTTAATCAACGAAAACGAAGGATAGATGAGCGAATGAAAGGCACGCTTTCGCCGTTCCATCGAGATAACGAAAAAACCGATAAGAGAAGGAAAATGGTGCGTTGTGTGTGTGTGTGTATGTGTTGGTAATTTTTGTTGGAATCGATCGGGGGAATCGAACGGCGCGTTATCTCGTTCGGCATTTTGGAAATTACAGACCAAATGTGCCTGACCAACTGTCGGCTCTTAGAATCGGGAAAAAGAAAAAAGAGAGGAGAGTGAACGGCCCACATTTCACGGCATTGTGCACCGTATGCAGATGCACCGAAGAGAGGTCGATCGAGTTTTTTGCCTTCTTTTTAGGGGAAAGAATCAATATTTGCATAAAATCGAGAATCCGTGAAGAATCGCTGTGAAAGCTGTCGATTGCGATCGATGATCTGTAGGAGAACTAGGGCTTTCTCGCCCTTTTCACGGCATATTTAACACTCCCCGATCCGTTACAGTTGATATACGTAAGTACTGGGAACTATCTGTCGAAAAAGCGTTAAAACGATGCCGGTTGGCGCGATAATTATTTTAGAAAAACAACATACCTCTCTTTCTCTCTTTCTCTCTCTCTCTCCTTCTTTCTGTCTCTATTTGGATTATTACTTGTTCGGTGGAAAGCGTGAGCGTTGAATCGGTATCTCGAGAAACGTGCTTTATATCTTTCCCTTAATGCGTACGAAACACGCGAGATTCTTTTTGTCTCTCGCAGTCGTCTTCGATCTCGTTTCACGGAAACGGTAACCGCCGAGCCTATCGATACAATGTATGAAATTTATTATCCTGTTTATCATTTATTACGCTTCATCGGCTTAATGCTTTCATTAGTTTTCGGTGCTAATGAAAATTGCTGGTACATAAATAAAAAAGTATAACCTTTTACTACCTATCATCATTCGTCAATTTCCTGAAATTTTATTCATCCGACATTTACTATTTTATATATCTAATTATCATTCGTGAAAGAAAGTTCTCGGGAACTTGGTGTCTTCCCTCGGAGTCTTTTACCTCGCTAATGCGAAAACTCGAGGACGTTAAGTGGCTCAACTAGCCACCGTCCCTTTGATGCTCGCCGACGCTTACTCGGGCTACGCAACCGAGTAACGCCGCATGCGAGTATATTTCGCAGTAGTCGCTATCACCAGCCAGCCGTTTCTTCCTTTTAATTCCTTCGTTACTCATAACGCTCCCTACGTATGCACGCGATCGACGAAATGTTGTTGCTCCTCTCGATCTTGATCCTCCTCGCTTTGTTCCTATTAAATATTAAAATCCAAAAATATTAATATAATTAAAAATTCATACGATATCGAACGATTAGCTCGAACGAATCGAGTCATCTCAAATAATCTCTTGTTTATATCGATAAAGAATGCATCGTCTCTGCATTTTGACGTCATTGTTCCAAGAAGTCATTGACATTGCCTTAGGACGACAACAGATATACGTAAGAACGTTGATGCTGCAAAATTCAATGTCAATTATAAAATAAAAGGTGTCTATCTTAATCACGATAGGTAATTTCGAATTTTTTTTATCCAATAACTATTATCTATTTACTCGTTCCTGCCTGAATAATGGGTATGGATATCGGCGTAGGAATTAATCCTTCCGGCTTCTTAAATTGCCACTCGTTAGTTACGACAGTAGCCGGCAGCTGGATTGAATTGAGGCGCGTGCTATATTATGCTTGATATCGCTGTGAAACTCAACACCGCCGCATCTCGAAAGACCTCGACCTCTCGTCGTGGTTCTTCTCTGCTTCTGTTTCTAACATATCGCCGTATTTAGAAAATTTTAACCATCGGCCAATCGTTTGGGAATTTTACGTATGTTGTATATTGTAATTAAAATGAATTAAGTGAGCCTTTTCTTTTTTTATAAATTACAAAAAATATATTCCGTCGATATGTTTTGTTATATTTTCTTTTATAACAATATATATATTAATATATATATATATATATATATATATATATATATATATATTTAAAAGAATTATATGTAAAGTACTAGACTAGTTAATATTTGAATTGGCATATGCGTTTCGTCGCTCTCACGCTTTTACGTACGTTACGTTCAAAAACGTGCTTCTATGGATACACCCACGCAATTCCACCTCCTTTCTCATTCTCATTCCCTCTCTATCCTTCTTCCTAAGAGTCAACGTAAACGAGCAATTCACCTTAATCCGGTGAATATTCCGTTGGATAAAAGGAACGCATACATTGACGGAGATAGTAGAGAGACTGTATGTATGGGAGAAAAAGAGACAAAAAGATAATTTAGTAGTAAGTGAAAGAGACAGAAAGAGAGAACGAGTGAGAATAAGAAAGAGTGAGAGAACAAAAAAGAGAGAGGGAGAGAGAGAAGAGATGTAGCAATTGACGAACATCGAGAAAAGGAAGAAGAGCGTGCAACGCCGAGGTCGATCTATGGTCGTGTCCGCGAAACGTTATGAATCCCAAGAATGTCACTTATTATCTAATCCTCGTACTATACTTTTTTTGGTCTTGAAAACTCTAATTGACCAACCAATTACGTACCGACAACGATGAAAATATTTAATAAGCATATACCGTGTATTCCTTATTTTCATAAAGAACATAAGACACGAATATATAAGTAAATAAAAATTAATGATAAATTATTAACATAATGATAAACGTTAACATGAAATTGTTGCATAAATTCTAACAAACTTTCGTTAATCACCACAATTACTCCGTTTGACGATACGCAGTAATAACGTCGTTCTCCCGAATTCATTCGAGGCCAGCCTTGATCCGCTAATTACCACAAAAGGAACCGCTTATTTTA
Source organism: Vespula vulgaris (assembly GCF_905475345.1). NCBI lineage: Eukaryota > Metazoa > Arthropoda > Insecta > Hymenoptera > Vespidae > Vespula > Vespula vulgaris. The sequence goes on along the minus strand of NC_066595.1, from coordinate 7,649,166 downwards.
TAATCATACGTTACGCTCCCTCACATGCGTAATGCCAGGAATATGAGCGAATCATGTCGCATGCGTGGTCACGCGCACACGATATCGCGAATGCAGAACGAAGTAACGAATTTCTCTTTGAAAAAGAGAAAAGAAACGAAAATTTCTTGTTTCCGTTAATTTCGAAATTTTCACGTAGATTTCAATTATTTTTTTTTTTTTTTTTTTTTTTATATAACTATACACTTCAATATTATTCATGAAATATATAATATTGTTTTACATTTGGTAATGTCTTATATTTGTCTTCTAGAAAACTTGAACCGCATGGTAAAGAAGGGTATATCGGAATTTCTTGGACGTAGAAGGGGTGGGTGAAACGAGAAAGGAACCATCCGGAAAATGGAAGTCGACCTGAGGTGTCCGAAAAGGAACCTTGAAATTGCGAAAGACGATGGGGAGGCCAGAAGTCGGCTCCCTTTGATCTGTCGATATACCTATATGTAGGTATATATATATATGTATAGTATATATACGCTTCTTCACGCTGTTTCAAAACCGAAACCTCATTATTACTCCCGCGAGCCGAAAAATCGTCTTCGAGATATACCTGGTGTGCCTTCGACGTGAACGTTCTCAATTTCACGCTCGCTTCGTGGCGCCGCATCGATTGATCGTTTTTCAAAAATACGCCCACGAAACTCGTCGTCGACTTTTCCTCGACTACTCTTTCTCAGCGAACGACGAACGACAACCAACGAATGACGTTACAAATCTAACCATACGTAATTGTTTCTGTTTTCTTTTTTTTTGTTTTCTTTTTTGTTTTTTGTTTTTTCTTTTCTTTCCTACATCTTTTTTTTTTTTTTATTAAAAATTACCAAACCCATAGTGCATTCTCGGTTGAGCCCCTACGTTGTCGTAACTTTTCAAAATAATAAGTAAGATGATTCGCTACCTGTACGTCGTCGAATGAAAATGAAACGAGGAAACGGAGTAAAAGTTTCGAAAAGCAGCGGGCAATAAATAACTCGAGCGTCATAAACCACGGGAATGTATATAAGCAGAATTCACGGGAAAACGTAAAGCGAGATGAAGTCTCCTTTGTTACTCGGTAAACGCAGTTTATTTTTCCTTTCTCGAAATATTTCTTCCACGGATATTACTCTTTTTTTCTAATACTAGTCTAGTAGCTTTCGAAACTGGAAAACGTACAAAAAAAATAACCGAAACGTTCGTCTTTGAAAAAAAAAGAAGAAAAAATAATAATAATAATAATAAAAACGAGGACACAGGTAGACCCTGAATTATATGGCTCTTCAAGATTTTTCATCTCTTTGAAAGGGACGAAAACGAAGAATCTGCAGTTTCTTACGATAAGAGTTCAAACTTACGCAGTAAGAATTAACACGAGAAAAACTATTAAAGATATTTTCTTTTTTTCTTTTTTTTTTTTCTTTAGAGTATACCTTCTTTTGTGTCCTTGCACTTTGAACGTGTTTCATCCATTCGAATTTTTCAAAATTTGGAAAAATCTTTAGGAAATCCATCCTAAAATCGAAATACTCGAAGGGTGAAAAATAATTTTTATTCGCACACCTGGTCACGCTTGAGTGCGGAAAAGAAAGAAAAGAAAAGGAGAAAAATCTTCGATAGATCGAAAAGAAACGGTACTAAACGAAACGAATAAAGAAAGAAATTTTTTCCATGGCTCTCGTACACGATGGGATCAAAACCTTTAATTTCGCGCGTAATGGGACGTCTTTATTGCCGTTTGGAGGGTGCCGGTACCATCGAGGAGTTCTGACAACAAAAAGAACTCGTATGGCAAGTAGCGACGCATTACGCCGTTCGAAACGAATTTTTATTATGCTTTTCCCAAAAAATGCAACGAACAAACGAAATTTCTCGTAAGGGTAAGCACCGTTGAGTAGATTATTTTTTTCTTACAAAGTGAAACTCGAAAAAGAAATAAAGAAATAAAAAAAAAAAGATTAAAAAATAGAAAAACTTCCTGGATCTTTCAAAATGTGAGACGAAATTTTATTAATCGTAAATAGAAAATAAAAATCGAAGAGCAGGCGTAGCCCGAATTCGAAATGAGAAGGAAAGATTCGAACGATCGTCGCTTTCGCTGCTTGAGATGTCAGAAGCCGCAGGTGGGCGAATGTTAGGCTACCATACGTACGTACACCTATATAGACGGGTCGTTGGGTTCGTGAGAGGGTCAAGGGGTCAGGAGGTAGCGACTGGTCGTGGTCTTACGTTCAAGCAAACAAATATAAAGTATATATTAAATATTATCCATGCTACTTCTTTTCTGTTTGTACTTTTATTATTTTTAATTACCATTGAATTTTACTCGACGTAATTTCATTAATAAAGTACTCGATTAATAAAGATCCGTAAGACTTATTCGATCCATAACGTCTTAACAATGATACCTGTTGAGTAAGAGACAGGTGGAAAATTAGTGTTTAGTAAAAGAGCTCGAATCGGTGAGTGAAATCGACCCTTCGCAAAATACCGTGCTAAGCATCACGCAGGTACTCATCCATTTCCATATAGTTACCCCTTGCTCGCAGGTTCATCCCATTGAATATGAAAAAGGAAAAAAGGGGGAAGCCTAGCACCTGCGCTACAATGAGGAGGGTCATGCAAATACCAGCACGCGATGAATAAAAAAGAGGGTTCAGGTTCGAGGGAGAAAGGGTTTACTTTATTCAGATTAGGTTCCCTCTCTATCTTTTTCTTTCTTATAGATCTAGGCCATTTATAGAGAACCCTTCCTATCCCTTTCGCCTATAAAAGTCAACTGACTGTATCTTCTATTACGCGCACAACTAATTCGCGACAGAGTGATTTTAATTTATTAGATTGTAAGAAACACGGTGAAGAAAGAAAAGGGACGGTCCGTTCACGAATTGGATGGTAACGAAAAATCGTTGATACTCCATCTCGAATGACATTCCGGGCGTACAATAACGTCGAAATCGAAGAAATCAGAGCGCGTAGATATTATTCGCGCCTCTTTGGTGAATTCGGTATCACGGCGAGTGTCGTGGGGGCGTCATTAAAATCAATACCGACTCGGTCGGTCTTTCTCCTCCGTCTCCCTCTCAGCCACCCTCGTGCGCGAGCCCTATCGCGTCGCGAGCGAGGAGAAAGAAGAAAGAGAAAGCAGGAGGACGAGGGTGGCGGAAGCAAAGAAGGGGATGCCCCTCTACCCGCTGTTTTTGCACCGTGGGGAGCGTAGACGAGGTTGGAGCAAGATAGAGAAAATGGAAAGAAGGAGAGGAAGGTGGAAAATGCTGAGGAGGAGGAGGAGAAAGAAGAAGAGGAAGAAGAGGGGTGGTAGCGCGATAAGAGGAAGGGTGCAACGTTCGCGAGGTTAGCTACGCAGAACACGCCGATGAAGAGTGGGGAGGGTGACGTTCCTATGACCAATAAGAGCCTCTTTAAAGCGCCCTTTTTGCGCATCGGACTGCGCATGCTGAATTCAAATCCGTTCGAGCTCCCGATGAGCGTGATAGTGGTAATGGTGTTGGTCGTGTTAGTAGTAGTGGTGCTTCGTCTTTGAGTGTATGGAAATATGATAGCGCGATAAGAGGAAGGAGGAAGAAGTGGGGAGTACGGTGGTAGGCCCACCGACCAATAAAGGGGCTGCTTTAAAGGAACAATTTTTTGCACCGCTATTGCGCATGTCAAATTCAAATGTTGGGAGTGGTGAAAAGATTTGCCGGATGGATATGGAAATATGATAGGTGAGAGGAGTTGAGTTATGGCGGAGTTACGCTTTCCAAGATTGAAAACCGTTTAGCTTGACCAGAGGAATAATTTTTAGTACGTAACCGAATTAAAGGAAGGGGAGTATTTAATCGAAAGATTCAAAAGACTCATAGGAGAGGATCATCGGGCTTTTTCCGAAAAAGAAAGTCAGCGAGAAAAGAAGGAAAGTGTAACATCGATGGTAATCCATAGAAGATCGACAAATGTAAGTATCTTGCATGCAAATGCTCGTGGAAAAGTCATACTCGATGAGGAGGGTGAAGCGGCGGTGGGGAGAGGATAGGGGGAGGCGCGCAGCACACGCGGGGTAAAAAGGCGCGCTCTCGGCGTCGCGCCGGGCGGAGCCGCGCGCAGCGTTTGGATTGGAGAAGGTTTCCCCACCTTTGGGGTCGGGCACCCCCACCACTCGATCGGTCCACTCGCGACGCAGTCCATCCTTCTCCCACGCGTGGGTTCTTTCGCGCTCGCTCGTTTACGCTCGGTGGCAGCGGCGACAACGGCGACGACGGCGGCGGCGGCGGCGGCGACGACGGCGGCGGCGGTGGCGGCGGCGGCGTGCGGCGGCGACGGCGGCGGCGGCGGCGGTGGCGGCGGCCGAGACTCCCCCACCTTCCGCTCGTTGCGGCCTCGGCGAGTCCGCGTACGCGCCTCGCGTTCGCCGTGGCCGGTAGGCGGCCTGCCGGACCTACGTGGGCCCTCTAGTGTAGCTGCACACATGCACGCGACAGCATCTGACCGCCGCCGCAGCCGCAGCCGCAGCCCTCCGAGCTGCCCTCCAACCTGCTGCCGCCGCCGACGTCGTCGCGTCACATCCTCGCGTAGTCGCCTTCGCCCTCACCCTCCTGTTCGCCTACCTACGAGTTCGAGGCAAGACCTTCGAGTTGGTCCGTTGTCAAGCACGTGTAGTTCGTGAAATCGTTTCTGCAATGACAGCCGTTATCGCTATCGTCGAGACCGAGTGACGCTCGACGGATTGAACAGTGTCTGTCGGTTAGGAAACTTCGCGGGTGTTTCGTGTTGTCTCTTGATAAGGTGGACGAGAGGTCGTGCAAGCTAGTGCTTTAGAGAGTGACGCTCTTCGAGTGCCGCGTGTACGAGCTGTCAGTGGTGTGCTTTTTATGTATCGTCTCGTTCGATGCTATCATCTCGTCAGGAAGAACGTCGAGTGATCTATCGAAAATAGTCGAGAGAGAAGCCGAGCACGTTGGATCTCGCGGCGTTGTCTGCTTACGGGGGCGTATCGGGACCCAGGGTCGCGGTGGCGGGCACTGGGCTCCTCGCGCTACCCGGCCTGATACCCGAGAAGGGTTTATCATCGCCCGGCGGCCAGTCGAAATCAAAGTCCGCAGGGCTGGCGGGTCTCGACAGCGAGGCGGTGCGCCGCTGGGTCGCGGAGGCCGCGCGGATTCGCCAGATTCCGCCTCCGGTGCTGGTGCCCTCGAGTTCTCAACCGCCACCACCGTCGCCCCAGCAACAACAACAACATCAACGACAACAGCAGCATCACGGCCATCGACAACGGCACGAAGCCAGCCCACCGTTGGTGGGACCCACCCCTTTCGTTTTACCGACCCCGATGACCCATACCCCCAGTATGCATCTATTGGAGAACAACAACTTAGTGGAGGTTGCGATGGCACAGCAACAACAGTCCCACCAGCAGGTGCAGCAACAACAGAAACAAAAACAGACCAGCCCGACGAATAACAATACCATTGAAGCCTGGAGATCGATCCAAGGTAGCCATCAATGGTGGAGCACGCCTAGTGCCGTACATCAGGAGCAACAGCAATCGCAACAGCAACAACAGCAACAATCGCAACAGCAGGTAGCACCGATCGCTCGGGTCAGTCAAGCGCAAGCTCTCGTTGCTGGTGCGATATGCGGACAAGTGCAAAGGCATCAGATCCATTCGGAGATCGATCAGCCTCTCGACTTTTCCGTCGGTTCTCTTCAACAGCAAAGACTGCAATCGCGAGTTAGGATTATGCAGGAGAGGCTACAGGGCAGGATCACCGACAACAACAACGGTACGCTCGGCGCACAAAAGATCAGGGGATCCGGTGGTAGACGAAGTTACAGCCCCAGCGAGGCTAGTACCAGTAGTAGCGAGGACGAGGGTGTATCCAACGGGGGTAGTCCGCCAGGACCCCTGCGAGGTGTCGAAAATGGTGAGTCTTTCTTCTAAATCTTAGGTTTATTTAAATGTTGTTTCTTTAGATCATCGACACATAGAAAACGCGTATAACTAACCTCGTAAATTTAGATGTAGCTATAAATCGCTTATTAGATATCGATAAATGAGCCACGATTAATGGCTATCTCTGATACTAATCACTTTGATACCTGGAATTATCACTCGCTCGTTCGCGATCTTTCAAAGCGTATTAACGAATGAGTCATACGGCCGATCGAAGTTGGACGATAATATTCGCGTTAACATCTAAAGTATACGTCGCGTAATTTCAATCGAACCAACGTAAAGTCGTTCCGTTATGATGTATAGATGAGATTCTGCGATGTCTTTCAATACTATTAATTAAGAATAGTAGCTTAGCTCGAGTTTATTAATAACTCCTTAGGAATACGTGCTAGCTGTTCGGTTTTACCGGTTTCTGATAACACTTCTCTTTTACCTCCTCATAGCTAGCACGTTTTATACCTCCTCTTCGTGGATTAATCGAGCGTGATACGACGATCCGAAAAATAAACGATCGCGATCCATGCGAGCTCGTATCATTTCTCGAATTTATTTGCATCTCGTATTAAAGACGAGTCAAAGATATTTAAAGTTAATTGTTATTAACGCTAATATGAGTCAAAGCCGGGAAGATCCGCCGAAGTATTACGGAACGAAATTATAAGGAAGAAAATATCTTATCGATACGAGCTAACACATATACATAGTTAGTTTCTTGTAAGATGCTCGACGATTCGCGCGTATCGTCGAGATTTATCGGCTTGACCAATGCAATTGCGCCTACGTAATTGTACCGCTGCTAACTCGGTCTAAAAGCGCGAAACAGGGCGAACGTGAGCGATATAGAAATGTCTAGAAATAAAAAAATAACCGATATCGTATCTATCGATAACGTTTCAGCTTCGAGGCTTCTTTGAATAAATATAACTACGTAAGTGCGTAATGGCACGGTTATTTTTGATGAGCAACCTACGATACGACGAATTCTAGCCTAGAAAGATTTCGTAAAATATCTATTTTACAAAATAAATACTTTAACTCCGTCAATTTTTATCTAAGCGGTTGTATCGCTTTCAACGAGTCATTTTCTTAATGAACCCCGCGTGAAAAATATGTCACGTCCAATTACTTACCTCGCCCTGCGTATACAAATGCAATTAATGGATTACAAGTATTGATCCTATCGCAATGAGATATTACGGAAAAGTCAACTTTTATCGAGATATAGCGCGAAGACAACACACCGATGTCGCACAATTTGATATTATCAGCGAACAGAAAGTTTATCGATAATAAATAATTATATAATGATGGATTATATCGTGAAGCAAACCACTGATAATTCAAAGCATATAGAAATCATCAGGCAGGTTGCTACGATAAAGACACCCTTTGCCAACGTTCTATACCCCCTATACCGAATTGATTCCTATTTCTTAAGAATGGATCTAATACGATCGAAGAACGAAACACCGATCGAAGAAAGAGAAAATTACTCGCGACGACTCCGTCTATTTCGCACGTACGGACCATCGCGTTCACGCGAAGCTTCACAGACTTTCGTTCCATTACCGTGTAACGCGATACTCCTTCGAACCTATATTATTTACAACTTGGATGTAGAAGGATACAATATAATATTTTATAGTTTATCATATAATTAGATTCGATTGTCGAACGTATATGTCTATGCGTGCAGGCGTACGAGTGCTTAGATGCGTGCGCGCGTGTGTGTACATACTTATTTGTTTTAATCTGACTAGCAATCTCTTCTGCTATCGCAAGAGACAAATTTTTGATAATTTTTTTTTATCGAAGATGATCAACCTTCCAAACGAATTCGGCGCTATAAAAATTTGTGACAATTTATATTTCGATATATTTCGATCGAAAGAGAGATAATAATGAAAATAACATTATTTGTCTCGTATTCATACGATAATAAACATTTTAAAGAACCGCATAACTTTATTTCAGTCCTAATCAGTGCGAAAAGGCACCGAAAGGTCCATTGAATCAGCAAATGATAATGACAGTACGAAGCCTGATTTGAATGCTCCCCTAAAATCTTCCTTTCTCATCTTTCTCATCATGATCGCTTCCAGTAACCGACGCCTCAGGCCGTACACGTTACGTTCCAGCCTTCATTAGCGTTTCCCGAAAAATAAAGTCTAAAGGAGAGAGAAACGCGGAGATGATCCTCTTCTTCTTTTTCTTATTCTTCTTATTCCTTTTCTTCTTCTTCTTCTTCTTATTCTTCTTCTTATTCTTCGCTTCTCTCTACCGCCGTCGGAAGCATTCGCGTGCGGAAAATTAGATGGCCTTCCGATTCGTGAGCGTACTTCACGGTACTCCGGACCACCCTCCATCGTCTCTTGCTACCGATGATCAGTGATCTTCGAATTTCGTGTGCCGATTCCATTTCCTCGAACTTGTTATCTTTGTCTTTTCTCTCTCTCTCTCTCTCTCTCTCTTTCTCTCTTTTTATTTCCGTGTCTCTTTCTCTTCGTCCCCTTAACAAAATTCTAATTTTGGCGACTTCGATCATTGTTTTTCGATTTCACGTTTAACGCGATGAATTCATACAATCGACACTCAATTTTTACATCGTCAACCTATTCGGAATATAATTTGTAATCTTGTTCTTCTTTTTTTTTTTTAGTTATCGTAAAGCATAAGTTCAATCACAAAATTAGAAAATTTCTATCTTTATCGAACGATAATCTTAACGCTCTTCGAGGAACCAACTAAGAAGATAAAAAGTCCACGTATACGGACAAGAAATCTGACTAATGCCCTATTCATAAGTACGTACATTTCTCACGTATAAAAGAACAAGTATGAATAATCCCACAGCTTAATTTGGATACTCTGAAATGGACGGTGAGATTATCTTGTTCTTCAAATTGAGGAGAAAGCGTGGATATGCGATTTCACGTTTTATTTATTGTCGCCAAGATACTTCTCTGCGTGATTGTATATATCGAATTATTCGTATATTAAATTTTAACAATGATCTCTTATTGTTTTCTATCAAAACGTTTCAAAATCGTATCACCTGTCGAGGACGAAGAAATTCTAATCTCGATAAGATAACCATTGTCGGAAATATTTGAAGAAAATCGATACTTCTTTGAATCGTATACTAAATTCTCGGTTACAGGATAATTATGAAGAAACTAACTTCGACGAAGCGATTATCGCATGAAACGATAAAAGACCGACGTGAAAAGAGAAATCAATTATGTTGATAGATAAAAACTGGTCGACTTTTACGAGAGGAATAAACTTCTCTGTCGCAATCTTTGGACATTTATGAATTCGAATTCATATATCATAGAAAGTGTGAATACATAAATCTGTATATTTAAACGTTTCAATTAGATTTTACGCTTTCTTTCGTTCGGAAATCATCGAACGAATGCAACGATATTTATTTACGTATTGGTGTTAGTGAAACGTCTTAAGTCACAGTGATATGATTTTAATGAAAATTCGAGTCCTCGGATTCGAGCCGGAAGTAAGGGTCCAAATGGCTGTTACATCACGACGAGCATATAATACCTCCAGTATTTGCATTGTGCGAGCAGGTTTCCGATTATAGCCTACTCGACTTTCGAATTAAGGTCCACGCGTATCCTGCTCTCTCGAACGCTTCGGGCTAGCTCAGCGAATTCCCATCTATTATTTTCAGACCCACACGCTTACCATTCTTAAGAATCTTCGGGCACGTGACAAACAGGAAACTTGGAGACCAACTTACCGATATTTATATATATATGTATATATGTATATGTATATGTATATATAATATATATATATGTATACCAATAAATACTTATCATCCATCATTCTAATAATCTTGAATATAATTAACCTCCCGAAAACACCGAAGAAGGAAAAACAATGCTATACTTGGGTAAACACAGACGATCCAATCAAGTGATCATTGACGAATTTAAATTCATTATATTCATATAAAAAAGAACTACGGAAATTATCAGAGAAAAATAAAGACTAAATTCCTCCCCCTCCTCTTCAAAAGAGGAAGGAGGAAGGAAGTTTGGCAACAATGAAGAAGATACCGTATGTGTATGGGTGGTGGCAGGTAATACCGGATAAATCTCACCTTTGGATAGGTCAGGTTGGGCCAGAAGGATTCCACCGAGAAGGCAGGCACAAGAGAAAAAGAGAGTGATAGAAAGAGAGAGAGGGAGAGAGAGAAAGGGTCACGTGGCTTTCCCCTTTCATCTCACCTTTTTCATTCTCCTTGTTTCTCCGTTCTTTTTTAAACCATTCAGGTAGGAGAAGATCCTTCGTACCTTTTCGAAGGTACATATCGAAACGAGCGTACAGGTCGATAGAGAAGGTACCAACGACGAATCAGCTTCGTTGTCGCGACACGCGACCGACTTTTCACTACCTTTTTTCTTTCTTTTTTTTTTTTTTTTCTTTAAACATTCAGGTGGAAGGGTTCGTTCTTTCCTGCTTGCCGGTCTCCTGTACTACCTCGTTTGTTCGTCCACGTGCCTATCCTCTTTCACGCTTCTATTAACTCACACATGCTTATACATATACACAAAATCTATACTATCTATCTCTTTCTCTCTCTCTCTCTCTTTCTCCCTTTTCCTTATCACGAACCACTGGCGTTCCTGTCGAAATGTTTCAAAGGAATTTCGTGGGTGCGGACAGCGACCAAACGAATGAGTCAATGCAAACTTGAACGACTTATCGAAGGCACACAGGACTGATTCTGAAATTAAGAGGAACTCAGACATTATAAGTGAGACTCTTTCACCTCGATAGTATAAGTCCTTCGCGTGAATAGACGTATAGACGACCTTGTCGGCGAACCTCGGAAAAGGAAATGCACTTCTTTTAATGAAACTTATAATGGCACGTACGACTCATAGCCGCGGCGATAACGCGACGAGCACGTTGCATCAACACGTACAGCCTGGTGCATTACTACGCACTCATGCTTCTTCGACGAAGGTGTGTTCACAAGAGTACGTGTATTCCTCAACAGTAAGATTTTATCGCTTGAATTTCGATACCAGCTAGGGATCTTACTGTTATCGATTTTGACTTTGAATCGTGCGAAAAAATTATATTTTTCATATTTTATTATCACGTCGAATGCCTTCGGGGTGTACCGGTGATTAGCACTCGATGTTACATCTTTCTTTTTTACATTTTAATAAAAAGAAAGTCTAACGCAAAGAATACGACGAGTCAAAGCGACGAGAGAACTAGTTGAGAATTTTTTTGCAAAAAAAAGAAAAAGAAAGAAAATAAAAAGAAAAAAATAGTGCAGATGTCGGAAAGTTCTTTTGAATTTTCATCGAAGTAAATCGATAATCGAGAAAATGTTGGAAGAATGTCTTGTTTTCAAGGACCGTCCCGTGCGGCAAGGTTTGCGCCTATCCACCGGACGGATAAATGATGAAAATTAGCATATTCATTGCGTTTGTCGGCGATCTAACGCAGGTGAACGAAGCTCTCGCCGTATTTGGCGATCTCGTATGCTAATTCCTCGACTGCAGCTCGACGACGCTCGTCGATTGGCATTCCGGCTTTAAACGCACCACGTACTACAAGCGTATAGAACGCGCCGTGCACTCGGTTAAAAGGACAAGGTGCATAATCCCGCGCTCGAGTTGACCGAAGCGACTGAATTATTCTCCGACGTGGCGCGCAGTTTCCACGTAAAGACTGTGCTTTGCATATCGACCAATACGTTTATTCTCTCTCTCTCTCTCTAGTTCTATCTATCTTTCTATCTCTTTTCCTTGACTGTCCTTTGCCCTTTGAAGATGCCTAACACGTTTCCGAACTAGCAGACAGTACAATAGAAAGAAAGATTTTATTCTTTTCTACTACGCTCGGAACCCTTTTTGCAATTATTTAAATAAATTCATTTCAAACGCATCTTACTCTAAAATTACTCCTTTCGTACGCATTAGATGCATGTTGCGAAAAAAAAGAAAGAAGAAGAAAAGAAAAAGGCAAAACCTAGAAGTCTTCTTCCAAGAATGGACGCTCGTTTACAACGGTAAGATATCGAAAGAATAATTTGACTCGCTCTTCGAATGGTAGAAAATACGAGTCGTGGGAACGACGCGAGTGTCAGCAATGCTTTTCTCACGTAGTAACGCTCATCGAGAGTAGACTTTTCTATCGTGGCTGTGTTTGTGGCTTAACGAGTCTTTTTAAACGTGCCAGAAACGCAGAAACGAACTTGGTATATACGATTCTCTGCGTACTTGAACGCACGTGAATCAGAATATCTAAGTCAAGTTGATGATTCCGATCGTCAACGATTCCCGATCACCGATCAGGAATGTGAGGACGTCTCTTGGATCTCTGTTTCTTGTGTCTGGAAAAGAGACGGACATGAGAAAATGTCAACGTTGTTCCCGGATTCCATCGGGTCGAATTCTTTCGATGATTGCAACAATCGAAATCGTTTTGCTACAAACGCCACTCGTACGATTTTTTAATCCGAGAAAAGAAAAGTAAGGTTCTCTCTAATATCTTAGCACGCTGGTAAGCTGACTCCGTTCTCTCCCTACTTAATGTTTCGACCAGTCATTGCGGTTCCCGCATCCTGCAGCGAATTCCCTTATGCGCGTCATTCGGAAATTTCATAGGGTCCGCATGCCATATGTCCTTCATGCAAATTTTTCCATTTCCAACCGTAAACCATTTCTTCGAATAAACCTTGATAATAAACATAGGAAATAACATTTGATTGTAATGGAAAAATTGAAACGACTTCATTCATCATTTATTCCTATTGTTTTTCAAAAACTTTTCAAACTGGAAAGGATTCTGAGTTACGAGATTGCGTTCGAAAGAACGCGATGCTCGATCGTAGATTCTCGTTGCGCAATCTAATTATGCATTTCCACGGATTTCCCCGTGCGTCACGCGCCGCGAACGCAATTAGCGAATGTGTAAAATACATAAGTACGTTAATCGATTCGTTATAATGGAAGTAACTGATGTTGTCTGACGTTAAGTCGATTATCGAGAACGACGTTAGCTCGCGATCAGTAAGTATATGTCGCATATGAAAATTTATTTACCAACGGGATAAAGAAGAAAAATCGAGAAAGAGAAACAGAGAGAGAGAGAGAGAGAGAGAGAGAGAGAGAGAGAGAAAGAGAAAGAGAGAGTGAATAAGCAAGAGGATGAGAGGACAAGATATGACAGATCATTTTAAGTAAAGATAATAGAAGTGTACACAGAAAGTGTCGTCGGTAATGGCCGAGGGCCAGTGCCTTCGCGACGTTTCCTGCCTCATGTATTCAAATTAAAGCACGTAACGTCGCGGCACGTGAGACTTGCGTTGTAATGGTAATGATAATGGTAAGCGAGAGCCACGAGATTTGCGAGAAAGCAACCGCGATCATAGTCTTTCTGCAGAGACGTGACGATGCTCTCTGGCCGAGGAGACTTCGTTTGGTTAACAGGACATCTGCCGAGGCTGACGACGCAAGCAACGACGTTTACGATCTCGCTAGATGAAGAAAAAGAGATTTCTTTCGTCATCGACGATAAACGGCTTGCTGCTAAAGCTAATCTGTCCTCGAAATCTCGAGCTTAACTAACGCTTGACTTTTTTTACTCCCCTCTCTCTCTCTCTCTCTCTCTATTTCTTCTTTTTCATACGACTAGAACGACACCTTCTTCACCTTCTTCCGGAATAATAATATCACGTCTCTTTTTTGCGACTCGCATCTATGACGGACGCGTACCAAGCGACATAAATAAGCGCGAGTCCTTAATGTAATTTTAATAACTGGATAAATAAACATAAGTGTAAGCGGGGAGCGCGTAATTTGAATCCGGATGTGACACGATGAGCGCTTTCGATAAAGCAATGGTGTAATGCCCTGCTCTCTGAGAGGGAGCAAGAATGAGAGAGCGCGAATAGTGCTGTCTTCATCGCACCAACACGACCGTTTCACTCACGTGCTTTCCGTGTTCGCGCGCGAACGCGTGAGTGCGTGAGCGAGTGCGTTCCTGTTTGCTTGCGATGCGTAAGAGAGCATATTATTTTGCACTTTATGCAACGTATGCTAATCCGCGAAGAAACACATTCCCTAAATCATGAATAAATCCAAAGTGTTTTCTCTAGTGCTACGTATTTATTTATCTACGTATGGTATCGCTTAGTTTACTTTATTATACTTTCCTTTTTCTTTTCTTTCTTTTTTCATTTTTTATTTTAATTTCACAACGAACACAAGTGCAAGTCTCCTTTCTCCACGTGGGACAAACGTTGCCGATGAACTCGTGGAACATTGGCGCAAGAAAAAAGTATGGAAAGTGGTAATTACAGTTCTTAATTTTATATCGGCTCTATCGTTGAATTCTTATTCTCGAAATTTTGATCTTATCTTCGTATGGATGAGGCATAAAATCAAGGTCACTGGACCCTTCTTCCGTATCCAGGAAATGCGGTCGTTAAAAAGTACCAAGAAAACGGCACTTCTTTCCTCGATAAGTGCAAACGCCTTGAGAAGGCTTTACGCGTGTCACAGCGCAACCGCGATAGAATCTCTACAAAGAATGGCGATCATTATTTCGGTCCTCATTGTTTCTACTAAATTGTTTTGCTCATTAATAACGTTCACGTTTCTTCGCGCACGTTCTTGCAATCTGTTTATCTATCTCAGGTTTCGCGATTCACCGAGCTGCAAACATTTTACCATGGAAAGAAAAAAATTTGCAATAATCGAGTACAAAGGTAGCAAAGAGCAAGCTCGAAGACAAGAACGTTCGCGTGTTCTCTTATAAGACGTGTACCTTGTATGTAATATCATATCTCTTATGGATCATGCATAAACATTAGAGACTTTCAATCTAGATGGTTAGAGACTGTTTTTAAGTCCGCTAGCTCTCACCTCGCGCCACCCGTCACGGCTTGATGCAAATAATATCATAAAAATTGCTATACCAGTCCAGCGATTTTTCTTATAATTCAGACGATTCCGACGATAACGACGAAACGAAATATCTCCCACTTTTCGTTCAACTGTCGACAATCTTATCTCTTCTTTTCTCCCTCCCCCCTACTTCTCTCTGTCTCTCTCTCTCTTTTTTTTCTCTTTCTCTCTTTCTCTCTGTCTCTGTCTCTTTCTCTCTTTTTCACGATGCGCCCATTGTTTATGACGCTTTAATTAGATTGCTAACACGTCCTCTTATCTCGTTGCTTCCGGCGGATCATGGGAATCGTTGGCACGCATGCAAATGGCAAACGAAAAACTGTACGAATCGAGTCGTGCTTCCGGTAAGAGATGTAAATCGCTAACGACTAAGGACGAATTTTCATGCAACCGTTCGCACGCTTTTCGTGTTCGTTCAGCGAAACGCGGATTCGTATCGCTCGTTCGCGTGCCGACGTCAAGACTTTTAAAAAGAGGAAACGAATATCGTTCGATGCGAGTCGTAGTCTCTCTCTCTCTCTCTCTCTCTCTCTCTCTCTTTCCCACCCCTCCTATCTTTGACTCTAATCGTGTCCATGGTGGCGTCAGACCGAATTTATTAATCTCTTCTGAATGCTCGTTAAAAATGTTAAGGAGCAAAACCCGTCTCGTTGTCGGCACTTATATTCTTTATCCGCAATAATCCCGATAATTACGCATTCTTCGTTAAATATGGGAGAACAAGAAGCGGATATTAACGAGCAAAAACACGGTTCCGGTACTTTGCACTATTCTAATCGCAACATCGACATCGGGAAAATAATTCTGGGATTGGTGATTACGATTTATAAGGAATAACCAACGTCGTATGATCCTCGAAGACATAAATGAAGAAGGAAGAGAGAAAAAAAGAAGAAGAAGAAGTATATGCGTTCGAAGGCGAATTAAAGAGCCGTTAATACCTACGTTAATTACGTAAATTTATATCGAGCGTGCCATCTTTCAACGTTGACTCATACACGCGTCTTTTATTCTTGGTCGCGACTTTACTCGTCTCATATTCTCATCTCTTATTCTCTTCCTCGTTCTACACGCAAGAAAATAAAAATAAAAATAAAAAAAGTGCGAAAGTATACATTTCGTTACCTACACTGACATGCGCTACGAAAAAAGAAAAACATAAAGAAAAAGAAAGAGGAAGAAAAGAAATGAAAAAGAAAAATTGGCGAAAAATGTAAACTAACGAAACGTTTAGAATAACTAATGCTATCTTCTAGCTGTGGTACACATCGAGCGAGTTAACGAGTTAAGCGTACTTAACGGTGCGTCGAGGAGTTCCTTGGGATTAACTGGCCGTGCCTAAACGCGCTAATACATTACTGTACCGGTCGTTCCGAAAGACAGAGGTAATTAACCCCGCACCTCGTCCGTGTGCGGCTATATTTTAAGAACCACTTGCACGTGTCCCTACGTGACTTCTTAATCGGCCTTACGACTTAATCTCTCCGCCGATTTTATCGTCCCTTCCTTCTTTTTTTCTACTACTACTACTTCTTTTTTTCTTCTTTTTATTCTTCCTCTTCCTCCTCCTCCTCTTCCTCTTCCTCCTCCTCCTTCTCCTCCTTCTCTCTTCTTCTTCTTCTTCTTCTTCTTCTTCTTCTTCTACTATTACTACTTCTTTCCCTTTCGATACTATCGAGAAGAATCGTGATATGTTTTTCCGCCGAAGAACTCAGAAACGAGACACTCGTGTTTTCGCGCCTATGAATCATCGTTCGATCGAATGTGCATACGTACGTTCATTCTATTGTGCGTTTCTATTGTACGACGACGAATATAGGGGGAAAGGAACGTTCCGCATAAGTTGTTTACGCGGATTTTCCATGGAAAAGGGTTCGTCTCGTACACCCTATGAATAATCGTTTCTCACAGATCAAAATGACAAAGCGATATACTACAATTTCGTTAGGATAAAGAAAGAAAGAAAATTTTGTCGTATAAGTTTGGTAAATATCTAGTCGAAGTGGAATACAGGGATCTATTCGTAAAATAGAGCGGTTTATAAAGGCAAAGTGTTCGTAAAAGCGAGAAAAGCACTGAAAGCCGATGGAGCGGTTCGGCTCGACGAGCACGTTCTAAAGACAAAAGATCGTTGGAGGTTTTCTTCGACGAATCGTTGCCGATTCTAACCAACGAAGATCATCCTAGTCGTATAATTTATTCTGCTGAACGAGCGGTGCAGTTTCGTAACGATCGAACGGACTCTCGCAACGTGAGTCTCCCTTCTCGATCGTTTTCTCCTTTCTTCTTCTTCTTCTTCTTCTTCTTTTTCTTCATCTTCTTCTTCTTCCTCCTCCTACTCGATCGGAGCGATTCCGGTATTCTGTCGCAATTGCTTTAGAGTCGTCATCATATTTTAATATCGATCCCGTCTTTCCATGAAAAATCGTAAATCCTGCTTGGTCAATCGTGACGCGGGAATAATACAGCTTCGCTGACGAGAAAACATCGACGAAACAAATCGTCCCTTGCATCCTAACGGCTCACTTTCGTCGACGATATTATATATATAATTAACTTAAGCATGTATTTCCTATTCTTATAGTGAACGAAACGAAAGAAAAAAAAAGAAGAAAATATTCTCTCGGCTTGCAAATTTTTCCTCTTGTATCATAATATTGTACGTGAAATTAGTTCGAAATACATATATATATATATACATCTATAATGAAATAAATAAAGACGTAAAAGATTTAGCGGATAATTAGTACGTAATACATATTTTCGCCTTCATGCAAATAAGTAAAGAGGCAAAAGATTCGAATCTAATCGAAAAGCGTGATACGAAAGACTCCGAACGTTAACCGTTCCGCTTGAAAACGATTTCTCGCGCGAGCGTTCTCCTCGTCGTTGCTTTTTCAGAGAATCGACATTTTTCTATTCAATATTTACGCCGAATGCTCGCTGCGCATAAGGAAGAAACGTGCATACCGCGATTACGCAAGTAGGTAACTTTCTTAGCCTGGGCAGGGGCAATAAACGGTAATAGCGTTAAGTAGCGTAAACGCCTCTATCCGGAGACTCGATACAACGGCTCATAAACGTTCCTTGATTTCCGTTTCGTGTAAGAACGCTAAAATAATACTTAATCTTTTGCATCAGGTGGAGCGATCAAATATTTTTACACGTGTCCGATCGTTCGATAAGCGAATGAAAGTCTAAACGAAGACTCGAAAGAATTAGTAAACGAAATCGTTTGAATCGTACGTATCGCTATCGTCATCTCGTACGAATAAAGATCTCGATCTCGATCGTCGAAAGAAAAGATCCATGAAGTAGTACGGTAAACGGCATCGTTCGGGAGTCGACTCGCTCGTTCTCAAAGCCATCGCTAGCTAAACTCTCTCCTGGCACGAAATGCGTGCCTACCACCGTGGTCGCTTACTTTTTTGCCCATGTAACTCTCATTTTGATCAATTTGAGTTTTTTACCGAAGCGGCAATCGTTGACTTTACTACCGAGGCCTCATCTCCTCCCTTCCCTCGACCTTTCTTATTCTTTCTTTCTCTTTCTCTCTTATCCCTCTCTCCTCTTCTCGCCCCCTCCCTCCCACCTTTCTCCTCTCCACTGATTACCTTTCTCGGTAGTTCTCCCTCTCCGTAGCAACCGTGCACGCATACACGTGTCCGCATACATTAAAATATCTCATCTTCCGTCCCACGTTGTACGTACTCAATTCAAAGGCAATGTGCGAGTTGTGTGAGTCACACTCTCTCTCTCTCTCTCTCTCCCTCTCTCTCTCTCTCTCTCTCTTTCTTTCTCTCTCTTTTGCTTCCGTGACGTCCGGAGTTTCAACTCGCTCGGCATCGCTCGTTGACAGATAGTCGCCCGGGGGCGGCTTTGACACTAGCCGAATGCTTCCAACCGCGTTAATAAACGCCGCGGTATATCGCTCGCTCGCTCGCTCACTCAAATTCCTACATCAAAGCAAACTGTATTTTGATATCTCGTGTCCGCGGCTCACTCAATTGTCTGCATTGTCAAGCCCACAGTTCGTGATAGCTCGACTAAATGATACTACCGAGATTATAGATGCATAGAAATGTATTTAGTAAACTGTGGGAAAGAAAAGACACACAAAGATGCTCAATAAATGAGTCTGACTCCGATCAACAGGTATGTCGACTCATCGAGACCACCTTGAGCTTGATTGATCTGACCGACGAGCGAATGAATCGACAAACAGAATTACCCAATGAAAGTCTCTCTCTCGTTCTCTCTTCTTTTCTTTTTCTCTGTCTCTCTCTCTCTCTCTCCCTCCCTCTCTCCCCTTCTCTCTCTCTTTCTTCCTCTACCTACCTTAGCTCTTGTAAAAATGACGGTCAAGTACGATAGCAGGTCGCACGTTATGGATCGTAATCGATCGTAGCATCAAGCAATATCGAATAGTATAATCCAACGTAGATTCTTCGTAAAGAATACAAATGACTTATTTACGAGTTTAGAAAGTACGCTCTAAAGTCATACATATATACACGTTCGGAATTATTATTTCGAAGTTTGCCACACGTCGATCTCGTCGGGGCAAATTGAATTTTATAAAAACACGTCGATCTCGTCGGGGAATTGAAATTTATAGAAACACGTCGATCTCATCGAATAAATACGCGTGGTAATGACCGCTGAACGTACACTATTATCTCGTAGGTACTGGAATAATTGATGATCTTTCACGGACCGTTCATCCACGTTAGCCATCATCGATAATCTCTAATGACTCTGAACCCGACGCGTATCGCCAAAGGGTATTCCATTATTAAATCCATCGAAGGAACGCTTATTTGAACAATTCATTTTCAACACGGCTACCTCTTCGATATTACACTTTTAATGGTAATCTTATGCTCAACTCCTACATCGGAAGTCTATTATAATTCTCACGAAGAAACGAAATTTATAATTTCAATAGAGGACTTCGATCGAGAACTCGACACTGTTTATCATAACGTTAACGATCTTATTGGTTAAAGTTATTTTTCGTGTCTTCTTACAAGGAAGCGGCACAATGGAGGCGTACAAAGGGATAGAATTTAACAGCGGCAAGGCAAGGCTTAAGGCGTTTCATATATTCAGCGCGGATAGACTTTATACTCTCACGATGAAAAAGAAGTCGAGAAGTACAAACGCACCCGCGGTGATGATTAACAACCAGTCCGACTTATATCTCCGTTGGTTCCTCGACGAGAACGAACGAGAGATGTAAGAGGAGGGGATAATCGATTAATTTACGATAGCCAACGCGCGCCGCTCTCACGGCCATTGTTTGTTGTTAATTACACAGATACATCTAATCGAGGAGTTTCGATCGAAGTCCCGACTATGATTCGGCGATTTAGCTTGGCATCCGGTCTCCCCGAACGATTTGAATGTTTCTTTGACACAGATATCGGTCTCGATATTTAACTACGTAGTTATGTATATATATGTATGTATGTATGTATGTATTTATGTCGAATGCCGATCGTGCAAGTTTCTCTCTCTCTCTCTCTCTCTCTCTCTCTCTCTCTTCTCTTATCTCTTCCGATCGATTTCTCGTACTCTTTACTCTCCAATTACGCTTGCTTTGTTCGCGATTAAGCGGATAATTTATGGACTTTCGGCTAAAGTGCCAGTGGAGATAAGTGAATCGAGTAAGGTTCGATAAATAACAAATGATCGAACAAAATTAGTAATGGTTAGAAAGCTCGATCGAAAGAGAGAAAAAACTCGACTCGCTGATTGGTCGGAGAAGCGAGGGTGGAGAAGGTTTCGTTGTGCTCGGTGGTGTGCGTCGCGTTAATTAGTCGGTATTAGGATGGCGAGTGCCGAAGAGGCTCCTCCCTCTCGCTGGCACGTAGCAAGCCGGAGAGATGGATCGATTACTTAACACTTGTCACGCCTCGCTAATTAACATTCAGTCCTCCTTTCTCTCTCTCTCTCTCTCTCTCTCTCTCTCTCTCTCTCTCTCTCTCTCTCTCTCTGTATCTCTATTTCACTCGCTCTTCCTTGGGTCTCCCCTCCAACAATCGTCGATAAACCGCGACGAAGACGTCGACGACGAAGCCAGGTGGAAAGTCGTTTAATATTTATCGACCATCGCTCGACCCCGTTGGCACCTCGAGGGAGTCGCGCCGCTCACGTGGACGGCAGGCTGCACGCTGCCGGACAAATTAGAATTCGTCACGGCTATGCCGTGCGACGATTCATGGAAAATATTAGAATACCGGCGTCGTCTTCGCGACTGCGATTAGCGACGGATAAAGACTGTTCATCCTTCGTCGTCTTCGTCCTTCTTCTCCTCCTCTTCGTTCTCCTCCTACTCTTCCTTCTTCTCTTAGTCCTCTCTCGGCAAAGCTCGAATACAAGATGCCAACGACGTTCGCTTCGAATCTAATCTATCCGTTCGATCTCCGAAGGCATCGGCTACAAACCGATCGACGATTTTGCATCGTCTGACGCACCTTAATCGGCGCGTTAACGCCTTTCGATAAATCTCTACTACCACCACGACGTTTCCACCGAAAGCGTAACACATTCCTACGCTCGGCCGCCTTTCAACGCGTACCTATCTAATCTCACTTTCGTCGGGAATCAAGGAAATTAAGAATGTCGACGCGTCCGCCAATCGGTTAGCAATGCCAAACGGTCTCGGGTGGTCTCGAACCGATGTGATATCTAATGAGGCCATTAACACGCGGTGCACCATCGAAGAAACTTCGTAGAACGTTTATGACAGCCAATGACCTACCTTCCATTAGCGTTAACCACACGCTCGCTAGCAAGACATTCGCCGAGTTTGCTCGATCTCGACTCGTGCCAGGTGTCCCATTACTTCTCCTACCTACTACTAGCTACTTACGTTGATCGTTATCGTTATCGTTAGTTTTCGACACGATATCATCGAACAAGACGAAAAATCTCTCAGTTTATTTTCACGAGAAGACCGAAGATCTCTCGATTTGAAAGATATTTTAATATTTAACCTCGCGTTCGTACGGCTAATCATAGCCTACCATCATCAGTGAGACGACATAACGAAAGAACGAGAAGTTGAAAAAGATTTCGCTTTGTCCTTCGCCTGGTAAATCAATTACCAAGAGAATTTTCGCGATATTTGAGCGGAGAAGAAAAAAAATGCATACCACTATAATATACCTTTGCAGGCAATTACCCTAAGATTGCATCCAATCATAATCATTTTCACGCTGTCGAGGATAATCGAGTATCAGTGAAATCCTTTTCTCTCTTTCTCTCCAGCCCGTTCGAAGATCCCTCAAGGCCACATGCAAACGCAGAGTTAATGGCCCGTTAAGTAACGATCGACCTATGATACCTACGTAGAAACCGTGAGTTCGTAAGACGGCTAACAGTAACGATTATCGAGTAGAAGATATATAGAATTAATGTGAGATCAGTGGGGGAGACAGTATCGCTAATCGAGAATACGTCGTTTCTGCTGCAGATTCGTGCGAGCCGCTTGTGGAGCGACCTTACGGTGAGTGACTCACGATCTCAATTTCCTAGAAATTACAAGACGGTACTTACGATTCAAGAAAAATAACGCGAAACCTTCTATTCAGTGTCTTCCGTGAAAAGAAAAAGAAAAAGAAAAAAGAAAAAATAAAAAGAAAGATCCTTCCTATTACGTTCTCCGACTCGGATCGTTCATGCGGGCCTTCCACTGGCCAATCCGCTTCCATTCGGTACCTCGTTTACCGTTAATTTCATACGACTCTTGCGAAATAAGATACACGCTATCAAGCGGCCACCGAGAGAGAAAGAGAAACGGTCATCGTTTCTTTCCATTCTTTTCTTTCGCTTCGTCCGGTATAAAGAACCATCTTTCTGGATGGTTTCATCGTGTCTGTCTGTATGTATATACATATATACACATATATACGAACATATATATATATATATGTATATATAAACGTACGTACAATTCGTCAGTGCAAAACTAAAAATTTCTCCTTCAGAGTCAAAGTGGATTTCGGATGAACGCCAATGACGACGCTCGAGAACTCGTCCATCTCCATTCTGATATCAAACCGCTTGGAGCCGTTGGGTAGATATAAAAACTCACGTTGCATCCGGCCGCTTCTCTATGCCCGGAGTCGTAAAATTCAGCGTTATGCGATTCGGGGCCTGTGTTTTGTCCCCCTTCCGAGATTATGATTACCCCAAGAGCGGCGGCAGCCACCGTGGCTAATATCACGCAATAAGCGCGCTGCCTCCAAGAAAGCCAGCACTTCTCTCTCTCTCTTTCTCTCTCGTTCTCTGTCTTTTCCTTTCTCACTCTGTCTATCTCTTCCTCCAGGTAGGTATATAATATGTGCCACCAAACTCGATGGCGTAAACGGCTATCTGCTGGAAACGCGTGGATGGGACTGGCAGGATAGAAGAAAAGAAAGAGAAGGAGAGAACAACGACAAAGACGGCGACGACGACGACGACGACGACGACGACGACGACGACTCATCAAACGAGCCGCAAGACGAGCGAGAACTCTCTCTCTCTCTTTCTTTCTCTCACTCTCTCTTTCTTTCTCTCTCTATATCTATCTCTATCTCTGTCTCTCTCGAGTGACTTCATCGTCAACTTTCCATGGCGTACATACACGCATACATACATACCCTCTTAGCGTTCAAGATTCCAACGCAAACTTCCGATCGTAAGACGACCATTCTCGTTCCGTATCGATCGTAACGTCTATCACAATTTCTAACGATACTCTTCCTTTAAACGAAGAAAATGAGGAGAGTAACGGAACTATGTCGAAACGACGCGTGGATCGAAATTTTCAGGGCAAGAGAATCAACAGGTTTGGTTATGAGAGTGTAAAGCGTTTTGAATCGCAACCCCTCGAGGGTACGAATCTCCTCGGCGCGAATCTCATTGTACAAAAGGGCCGAATCTCCTCCGCGGGGGGTAGCGTACGCTTGTACTTTCTCTCTCTCTCTCTCTCTCTCTCTCTCTCTCTTTCGCTCTTTCGCTCTAGCACGTACGCAGGGAAAGATCAAGCGGCTGGTAGTAGGCCGTGTTCTCGAGGGGGGTGGGGTCACGACCCCATACCGGGGGTGGCTGACAGCCGATTAGGGCAAGACGAACCCTCACGGAAAACTTAAAATAACATCGCTCGATCATCCGGGTATCTTCACCGACAGCCGATGGGCCTATCTCGTAGATACTTTTACCTTCTTTCTTTCCTTGCCCCTCTCCTCATTCTTTCTCATACAATCACTGCCTTTCTCGAGCTCGTTAGCAAGTGGCCACGCGTCGAAATTTCGTGACTTCCTGCTCGTATATAAATCCGATCAGAAAATCGTTCTCGAGTGCAAGTTCGATAAATAATCAATACTCGATCGAGACATCGGATTTATTTCAACGATGAAGATCCTTATCCACTTGCCCGTATCTATTCATGATCAAGAGTATGCCGTCACGTAGAAACGTACATAAAAGTCTTTGAGAAAGTTTACGATAAGAGGATATCTCGAATAGCGGCGGCGTTGTAAAAGGACGCTCGTCATTTCTTTGGACGCTACTACTACGATTATCGTGGACAGAAAATGTGGGACGCGATTATTCCTAAATCGCGTTTCCTCCTGCCAACCTTTCGTTCCTTTCCGACTAGATGCTCTCATCGACGAATTCTCCAAATAATTTCTCATCTCAACGTCTCATAAATTTATCGATTACGATCGACTTAACGGGAAGGAAATAAAGAAAGAAAAAGAGGAAGAAGGAGAGAGAAAACAATAATAACTATCAGCCAAAAAAAGTTCTTCCATTCCATCTAATTTCATTTCACAATCCCCGGTTCAATTTATCGATCGATGTAACGACTATGGAAAATCCAGTAGGAACAAAGTTGAGCACCTCTTCGATGCTCATTACAGTGTGTCCCGCCCCCGGCGGTGGGTAATCAGGGTGTGCGGGGTGAAGAGGGGTGCGGGGGCGGTGGGTGACCTCGCCCGGGGCCTTTACTCTCTTCTTCTCCGTTCCCCCTTCTCCTTCCCCTCCCCCACACTTCTCGTCTTCGCTTGCTCGCTCGTTCGCGCGCGCGCTCTCGTCCTTCCTTCTCTTTCTTTCTGTCTCTCTCCTTCTCTCTCTCTCTCTCTCTCTCTCTCTCTCTCTTTCTCCTTCGCACCTTTTCGTCCACGACTACCTGCTAAGGTGGCAGCCCGAGAGGAGGCCGAATACCGCGACCTTGTCGATACTTTGCATTCGTTCTGCATTCGCGTCACCTTCTTCCTCCCCCAGCTCTCGCTGCCTTTCATTCGGAATTGGAGGAAGTCGTGCATGTATACGCATGCGGCACAGAGGGCGGAGAACCTTCGCCCTTCAACGACTACCTTCGAACGGAAGTGAAATAGAGAGAGAGAGAAAGAGAGAGAGAGAAAGAGAGAAAAAAAGTTTATCTCGTTTATCTTTCCTCTTTTTCCAATTTGCTAAGTAATTACCTCGATGCCTTTTGTCGTTTACATACGCAAATGAGAATAGTCGAAAGAAGGAGGACTTTTGAGCAGACTAGGCTTTGGGATACTCCTAGAAGACTTTCGACGAACGTGCCGTTAAATAATTGGGTTCTAGCGAAGGAAACCGGTGCCCCATGCAAGGACTCTCAACTTGCGGATCCTGATGAGAGAATATCGAATGATCGAGTTCGAGAAATGTTCGGAGTTACCCATGCAATAACGTAATAAGTAATGAGTTTCGAGAAAAGTTTACCTAACGAGTATTAGCTCGGCTTAAACGTGAGATAGCTAGCTATGATATTTTCTCCGTTAGCTATCGGAATGTACAACGTGCACGAACTAAGTCCGATCGTTCGTTTATCCCGTTAGCAGTTTCTTTCTTTCTTTCCTCGACAAACGCGGTGTCTCTCTAGAACTCGTTCGCTAAGCGAATAAGAAAAACGTTGACGCCAGTCGTCTTAGAAACGCCCCGCGAGTTTCTTCTGACTTTTCCGGCAAAGGCTTTGCAAGTTCAACCAGTCGAAGGTTCAACACCGAAGGTTCGTTCGTTTCGATTCCGTAACGAAGATTCTTGATCGAATGCGAGGATCGAAGAGGGACGATTAGATAAAATTCGTTGACTCCTTTGTAACACCTGTAATTGAGTCATATACCAACGAAAGAATGACAAAACGAAAAAACGAAAAGAAAGAGAGAAACGAAAATAGAAGGATTCCTGAGCTGCGAAAGATAATCCGGAATAGTAGCCTGATACAAGATATAGAAGATGGAAGAGTATGGATCTTGTTAACACTCTAAAAAATGCGAGACAGCTTCGTTCGTTTTATCTCGAGAGAGATCTACGAACGTGGATTTCAACGCCCGTTCATCTACCTTTCTCCAGCTAATGTCGAAAATGTGTTGCGACGATCTTGGGCTACCTGGGTCCGACGTTAAGAATTTTCCTGTTATAGCACCAAAACGAGGAAGTAATATGGTTCCATTTGGTAGTCCTTCGTAATCCATTAAAGAACGTTACTCCGGTGGTTTCCTCGATCTTCTCTTTATCGAGAATGAGACGAGTAGTAATAGTAGTAGTAGTAGTAGTAGTAGCAATAGTAATAGTAGTAGTAAGCGACTCGGATAGCTTGTTTGCGATAGCTGGAAAGCAAACTTGAAGAAGTTGAAAAAGCTGTCGTCTCCGCATTTCCGGAGAACGAACGTCAAGGAAGAGTATCTTATGATAAATCCGTGCGACGAGCATCCGTGTGTATCCTTCGAACTCATCGACTTTTCCCTTCGCCTTCCGCGTAATTTCTCGATACGGGAGAAGAGATCGCCGTGGATCGCCGCTAAAGGAATACCGAATCCTGTATTCATGAATGGATGGTGCATGGACCGAGCGAGATCGGCCAGTTGGAAGGACTATTATTTAGCATAGCCACTTTTTCTGGCTGGCCAGGTCGACCAATGGTCGGCGTTGTCTTTGTATCTTCGAACGAACCGATGACGTTGCAAAGACGACGAAGAGTGGACAAAGAGAGAAGGAAGAAAGGAAGAGGAGGAGGAGGAGGAGGAGGAGGAGGAGGACATCGTTCGAGTAGATATCTGGAGCACCGGGAGGTTGGACCCTTCGTCGCTGCTAATGGACGCCACAACGCTTCGCTGGGACGCTTTATTATCGTAATTTCGCTTCTATTAGTCGAACGAACAAAACTGTCCACCGTGTCGGTAAAAGTTGACTTGGTCGTTCCGTACCAACTACGTTGGCACTTTGTAATAAAGTGGAATGAAATGACGAGTTTTTCCATGATCTTCTTAATAATCTAAAAGCCCGCGTAACGGAAGCTCTAACGCGTAGGGAGCGTGAAAGGAAAGAATTCGATCCGATCTCATTGGAAAGTGGGTCGGATACGAAAGAAAGAAAGAAGCGTTGGTTAAGTCGAGCAGGGCGTAACGGGTCAAAGGAATGCGACTTTTTTAGAGGAGGCTGCTGGATTTGAATCCAAAGGCGGTAGCGAATCAGTGACGCTGTCGAACACATCGGTTGAACGCATCGAAGGGAACTCGTGCCGCGCGAGGCTAATCGCCGTCCAACGAGATCCTCGGCCCTTCGTGTGTTCGCGCCTCAACAACAAAACGAGAAGCAATCAAACGAACAATGACACCGACGTTCGAGAGATTCGACGCATCGTCCAACGTTTCTGTCGGCTTACCAGGTGCATCGGGAGCTCTCGAAAGAGAAGGAAAGGGAAGGTCGTTAGGAACTCCTCAAGTAGTCTCCAACGTTTTACGCTGTTTTGCGTGGCGATCGCGCCTCCGTAGCGAGGACGCTATTTACGAGTTGCTGGAAACGCCATCAAAAAGTGCCGGGGTCCCCGTCACGTGGGAACTCGATCCGGACCGCACACTACGCTCTTCTTATCCCTGTTGTTCAATGCTTCGTCCTTCCTTTTCCTCGCTTCTCGGTTCTTTTATCGTGCTTTTTCCAAGCTCCCGCGACGTCTTATTAAATCTTTCGCAAAAAGCTGAGACAAGCGCGTAAGCGAGCACACCAGTCGCGCTACCCCGTTGTCCTAACGCGATCGAGTATTCTCCTTAGCAACGACACCTTCCGCTCCTTCTCCTTCGTACTTCTCTCCTCTCGATTTCTTCTTTCTTTCCGCTCGTCTCCTTCTCCGACTTTTTACTCTCGGCCCTTTCTTCCCGGACGCAACGTCTCTCCTTTCTCGATTTCCTTCTTTTAAAAGGAAGAAACGGTCGGCGAGCTTCTTACCAACGCGAAAAGATTCTTCTCGCATTACCGATCGTCTGCCCCCTTCCTCCTTATCTCTAAGTACTTTGTACTTAGCGATTCGACGAAGATTCGATAATTCTCGTTTTTGTCGTACAAATCGAGGAGAATCGCTCTCGTAGAAAGTTCACTTTTCCTTCTCTCTTTTTTTGCGTCTCTCTGTTTTCTTTTCTTCTTTCTTTCTTTCTTTTTTGCCCTGGCTCACTTTCGATCGCGATAGTTTCAAAATTTTTTCCACGACATGACCTCGATATCCTCGAATCGAACGAATCGTTCGCACTCTCGGCGAGTCACAGTTCACGGACATAAATTACCAAGCGAAAGGAGGAGTCTCGAGAAGCGATGACGGCAGCAGCTTCCTCCTCTCTTTTCCTCTCTTCGTTCTCCGCAGTCGCCGTCGGATCGACTCGGATCTCGGACGTGTTGCGGTTTTCGGACGATCTCGATCTGAACCGCAAAACGGACGATTACCGAGCTCGGCCATCCGGCAAACGACTATTAATGATATTTCATGTCGGATCTGCATGCTCGCTGAATCTACCAAAGGAAGCCGACCTCGCGGAACTATCATTGACGGCTCGAGATCGAAGGAAGTTCTTTGATTTAAATTTAAATCCGCATACATCGGTGAGAATAAAGATGTTCTTTGAAAAAGAAATCGTAATCCAACGATAATCGGCAAATTCCATTTCTCTGGAAAAAAAAGGAAAGGAAAACAGAAAGAAAAATGAAAAAAAAGCTATAAGTGAGAGAAGATCGGAAGATCTAAAAGATATTCTACATTCCATCGAGCTGTCGTATCATAAAAGACGCGGACCGCGAGCGACTGTTTCTGATTCAGCGTGCGAAAAAGTGTCCCGAGAGTGGTAAGAAGGTCGAAGCTTATAAGCTCTAGCCTAATTAGTCTAATGCCTTTCTACGTAGCTACGTTTCAGAGGTCATTTCGTGCGTGAGTTTATCTAACAAAGTTAATTATTGAAGTACGCCGATGATCGAAGAGAACGAAGGAAGCATCGTCGAAGCTGACTCGTAGAGTCAAATTACTTATTATTAATGCGTTTCGCTGCGAACGTTAGTCGGTATGTCAGCGAAACGGCAAGCTGGCAGAAAAGAGAACGAGAGAAGAGTAATTAAAAACGATTCGCGCTTACCAACGGATTTTTAACGATCCTTGTTGTTCTCTTAGATCGATACGATAACCGACGACTTTACTGCGGTTTTTCAGAGAGCTACATGGCTATATAAAATCTTCGTTCATTCGCCTCCTTGTTACTCGACTATAACATTCTTATAACTAGTACGTTCTATGCAATAAAGAAAAATAGTTTGTTTTTTAATTTAAATATTTTTTTCATGCTCAAGGAAGTATCTATAAATTCGCTGATAATTTTTTCCGAACGCGTATAGCCATCCAACTCGTTACCTTTTAACGATCTCGATACTCACCGTCGACTACATTCGTCTCTCTACGAATTATTATCACGGAAACGTTCCATTTTACGCTTACGAGATATTCGCGAAGCAGCGTAAACGCTCTTTCCGCTTCTGCATCCGTATGCCTTCGAAGGAAAGGTCGAAATCATCCGTTTTATCATCACAGAATCGCTAATTCGCGTGTACCGACAAAACTCTCGTTGTACATAGGTATATCTACCTATACATATATATATATATATATATATATATATATATATATAGAGAGAGAGAGAGAGAGAGAGAGAGAGAAAGAACGAATGCCAGTAATAAAGCGAGCCACGATGAGGTAGGTGGATTGCGTAATGATGGAATATGATAGCCAACATGCGAGTATCGTCCAACTGGCGGACGTTCAGGAGGATTAAAAATCGAGCTCGCGTTCGAGCCGGTCCGATCGCACGAACCGCCAGATACACAAATCAGGCCGTAAAGCCGATCAATTAAACGGCAGGCCGCCGATCTGCCGCGCATTATAACCGGTAATTATCTGTAATTAAATATTGGCCGGCCGCCCAGGCCAAAAGCAGCTAACTTAGCCAAACGTTTCGAGGGGTGTGTTTCTTTGGTCCTTCGATTGTTCTCCTCTCCTCCTCCTCCTCCACCTCCACCTCTTTCTCCTCCTTCTCTTCCTCTTTATTTTCTACCTTTATTCTTGTTTTTTCTCTCTTCTACCTGCTCTTCCCAACCAACGCGAATTTATCTTGCAAAAGATTTCAACTATTTTGCGAGAAAATATTCCAACGAAAGGAAGAGAAAGGGAGAGAAAGGGGGAGAGAGAGAGAGAGAGAGAGAGAGAGTCATTTTTACTCGTTCCTGGACTTTCCAAGAATTCGTTAAAATTTCGGCTTTACCGCGTCATCAACGGGGAACCATAATGATAGCGTTGAATGACGCACGGCCGAGATTTATGCGGTCGAAGAAGGTGGGTGGTGCGGCTGCCACCACCGGAGAGCCGCGTAATCGTTCCGGCGCTTTTCAAAAAAAGCTTTCTCGTTGTCCGTGACCGAGGGAAAAATCTTGCTTATTGATTTATCTCTCAACGTGGCGGGTCCACAGTGTTATATTCGTGCGTAATTATTTCGACGATCTTACTTAATTAATGGACTTGAGAAATTTATCTAGTTTCTACTCTCTTCTTCGACGATTATCCATCTTCGATTCTACTAACATGGACGATTGCTTCTCCTTTTTTCTCACGAAATTATCGCTTTTCGATCGATGTCTATAAATTATCTTTTCTTTTGTACGTTGCTCATTGACGCGCCGTTAGAAAATTATTAATAATTGAACGAAGAAATGATCTTTTGTTATCGACGAGCAAAGTGTCAACGATACTCGTAGTTCATCCTTAGTGGGAGGGACATGGAAAAAGGAAGATCTCGTGAAGTCTCCGACATTCTATCCGCGAAGAAGACGGTCCCGTTTAGGCATCGCATGACGTTCGTCTATTTATCAAGCTGTATCATCATTCGCCTTTCTCCTGCGCGATGCCGCCCCCTACGGCGATTTAATCTAATTTGTATCACCCTTTGTTAATCGCAGCCGCGCCGTTAATTCGTTCGGCACCGCAAATCGGAGGCCCCATCATCGGCCAAATAAACTACCGTACGTCCACGCCACGTCCAAGCTCGTCATAATAAACGGCTGCGGAGGAGAGTCGCCGTTTCGGGACGATCTCTCTCGACTCTTCTTCTTCGGTAGGAATTCCGCAGGGAGATTTTCTAATTCTCTTTCTATCGACCTTTTTCCTTCTCGTCTCATCTTTCTACGAACCCAAAAAATTTTAATTCTTCGAACTATCTTTTTATATCGTACGAATGTTCTTGCCGATGAGTTTTCTTTGTACGAAAACAGTTTCGTTCGAACAATTCAAACGCGTCCAATCGTCCGTCGATGGGTCAATAAAGCACGGGGATAGAATACGCGTGTACTCTCGCTTCGTGCTCGCGTGGGAGTAATATACATTGCTCACGAGAGCCACCGAAGGAAATAAGGAGAAGGAGAAGAAGCAGAAGAAGAGGGAACGTGGAGGAACGAGGGATGGAGGGTGGCGGAATTGGAGGCACATATTAAGCAGGATTATTTATCGCAGCGGCGTGCGAGCCCTTGATTTGATTTAACAAACAGCGCTCGGTAACAAATTGATAAGCGCTCGCGGTCGGCGAAGATCAGAAGGCTCGCGAAGAAGGCAAGAGTAAGAGTTGCTTGTGGAAGAGGTGGAGAAAGAGAGGAGGACGCGGGTCAGGGCCGGACGAAGGCGCGCGAGTGCCTGGCTCCTCTTCTGCCCCCACTTTGACTTCGTGAGAGTATACCATTAGCATAGGAGGACCCTATGCGAGACCCCCCACGGCGAGTGTACAGCCCGCCGGGCTCCTCCGCAACGCTACACATTATATAGCTCGGCCCTGATATATAAACCGACCGCCATTGATTTATGACTCGAAAGATTCCTTTAATTATAATACGATATTTATTCAGATGAGCTGTGCGCACAGCCACGTTCGGAGTCACGCTGCTACGCTATGCTAATACTTGTATTTTTCCTTCTTTCTCCTCCTTCTTCCACTCCTTCTCCTCTTCTTCTTCCTCCTCCTCCTCCTACTCTTACTATCTAGCTATTTTCCTTTTCTTTCAAGGGATGAGAAAGGACAACAATTCCACCTTTTTAAACCGCGCTCGAGACCACCTCGAGGTGATCGACCTCCTCTCGCCCCTCCTTTCCTATACTCTTTCCTCAAAATTACTCGAGGAATCAAAACCTGGAGAAAGTTTCAGAGCCAAGTTATTAAATTTACGATCGAAATTTTCTCGTTAATGTTACAATTTCGTCGGTTTTTAACGAAAGCGTTAATGTTCGCGTTACCGCCCAAATCTTCAAATTTATCTCCTTTTCCTTCTTCTTTAATCTATTCCTACCTCTTTCGTCTCTTCTCGCTCATTATTTTTTTTTTTCGATTTCTGCGTACTTACCTACTATGTCCGATATCTCGCAGTCCGAACCGCTCCTTAAGCAGAATCTTTGCAATTCCGATAAGATATTTATATTAGATGGTGAAAGCATATTTGCGTTCCCGTTTCACAATGAAGCCGTTGCTATAGTATATACCGAGTCACGATCAAAGTTTTACGAGTTTTTAACTCCGGTAGCACGCCCTGTAAACTTTTTCGAACCTACCTGAATAACGTTACTTGACGATCGAGATTTTATCAAAAATGGATTTATAAAACACACGTTAGCTTAGTTACGATTCTTCTTATAACTCTTCAGATCCTATTTTCTATCTTCGTTTCTCTTTCACTCTTTCTCTTTCTATCTATCTCTCTCATTCTTTCTGTCGATTTCTTTCGAGGTTGTGCTCGCTCGTACAAAAAAGTAGCATAAATCAAACGCGGTACCCCCACATTCCCTTTGTGGCCGAAGCTCGATCGGCATTCGGACGGTGATACGATTCTGAGAGGAGACTCTCTAAAGTAGACGTTTTAATCGTACCACCTAACATTCATGGCTCGTCTCATCGTCGGCTCATTCTATTCTTCATCTCGATTATTTTCTTAAGTTATTTCATTCTTTTTTCCATTTTTAATTTTCCTTTTTTTGCTTTTCTCTTTTTTACTTTGCACGATCTTATCGAGAGACAGAACACGTACAGGCTCGAATATTCGATTCGATAATTAAAAGATGGTAAAATATATACAAAGTTTTTTCTATATAACATCATAAACATAAGATAACATCATAAACAAAAGATACTCGTAACTATTAAATAAAATATCTCGATCATTATCATTAGATGCATAATATCTTTATGAAGAGTCACTGAAAAGCGTATTGATGGCTCTCGAGGAAACGCCTATTAGCGAATGAGGCGAGTACTTACGGTGTTCACATGTGCATAATTAGGGACAAACCGATAACGGCCCCGTAACGCTTGTCAAATGCTTAACTGTTACCTCGGGCATCAGCCAGGTGGACTAATGATCTCCTGGGGCAACCTTTGGCGAATCCTCCTCCTTCCACTTCTTTTACCTTTTCTTACCTCTGCCTCTCGTCCATTCACGTTGCGGAGAAAATAGTAAAAAGAAAGGAAGGAGGAGAAAGAGAGAGAGAGAGAGAGAGAGAGAGAGAGAGAGAGAGAGAGAAAGAGAGAAAGAATATTATCATCGTGAATTCATTGTTAACCGTTCACACTGTACAACTTCATCTTTCGATGGCACAATTTTACCATTCAGCGTTACACACTCACAGAGAACGTATTTATTCAAAACGATTTTATCGAGGAAAGCAAGTTGGAAACGATTACACATTAACGAAGAGAGTGGCATCGAAGGAAGTGAAAGTATATACTCGTCCTTTCATTTGCATGAAATCGCATGCGATAGAGTTGCATATTGCTCGCATGCAAACTTATATACGTTCCTTTGTAGAAAGGCTTAATAGAAATTCCAATCTCTGAAACGGCAATTAACGCTACCTCGTCTAACCCTTTGAAATGAAAAAATTCTACAAATTAGTCTGACGTTTTATATACAAACGACTTAGCTTAGTGATCTTTGCTCGGAACCATGCGTTATCGTTTTGATAAAGTTTTAGTATGTAGATAGAATGGTAAATCGACGCTCGCTGCGATTCCATTCGTTAATCTGTTTCATATTGTTTACATTACTGTTTCTCTAGCTAGCGTAACATTCAACGCATTTTTTTTCAGTATCCCTTTACAACGATAAATAAATCACGAGTTGCATTTCTAAAGAACGCACGGGTGGTCCGAGTAACCTTGTTTCTTTTACCGAAGGATAGATTCTATTTATTAAATACTTAATTAGGAATGCCTCGATTCGCGATAATCTCCATATTCTCTGACACTTGGAAGATTCGTATCAAAGCTCGACACGAGCGACGTTAAATGCGAAGACTAACGAACATTAATCTGTAGTTTATTTCAAGGAAGCCGGTGGTCGAGCTTAACGAGATGCTGTTTAATGATCTTTTATACGCGATGGTACGCAGGGGCGGCGAGTATAAAGAACGATTTGTCGAGATTTGTATGCGATGATGAAAATAAATTTCTTCGTTCTCATATACTCGATCTCGGTACGCAACGTAGAACCAAAAATCGACGTTTCCTCGTCCTCACCCTCGCGTACCAATTGGACGTCTCAATAACGTAGGTATCGAAGCGCGAGTAGTACCCCGAGTAGTGCCAAGCGCGCGTAATATATGGCTCCTAAATCATCGGGCAAGAGCGGATATGGTGGCTCCTTCGTTCTGTAACCATCCTACCTAAGGTAACTGGCCCGCAAACATATCAATCAGTCCACTATCCTCGCCCTTAAAGAGTTCCTACTCGAACAATCGTTAATCAAGGCCGTATTGGAAAGAGGTATAATGTTGTACCTGACAATTAGTATGCCACAAGGATCGACTTTTATACGCGAGAAAATATTTGCTAAGAGAATCCTTACCGATTCTCGATCGTATAATAAAGAAGCAATCTGCTCGTATACGTCAAAATATGTCTTGAATGTGACGCGTCGGAGAGAACGTCGGAATTGATCATGGTGAGATAACACCTCTTTGGGCAATACAAGCGCGAACTATATTCTCCGCTCTCCAATCGTTTCACAATGACAGGAAATTTCAAGCAGCCCAACTATAATGCGACTTTAAAACGAAATTGAAAATAAAAGTGGTAGAGCGACAATTACAGAGGTCGATGTGAACGCTATCATCGACATCGCGTAGACCAATTAAGACGGAATTAAGAAGGTGCTGACTCGTTTCGCAGAAACGAATAAACAGGTAATAAAGTGGCCGCATCATCAACTGGTCTTGGCAAATAAAGCAGCCTGCACGAACGCTGGTGGCCTCATGCAAAGTCGAGAGTCGTCGAACTCCGCGGTTCTTTATCGTGGTGGACGCCGGAAACGGCTAGTAAAAAGCGTGCACTTTGATTCCCCTCCCCTATCTCCCCTCTACTCCAGTACTCTTTTTTTTACGCCCTCCCTAATTACTCTACTCGACTCGAGGATAATTGATTTTACGTCGAATCTTAAAAGGATTATACGCCACGCCGTGATTGTAAATGGAGATCGTTCTTGCCATTTTCAAACGTTGCGAAGAATTAGTAACGGAACATTAACTTTTTGCTCGTTCAACGGATTAAAATACATGCCTACACACATTTGTAATTATATTATAATATAAAGTATATTTTTTGATAAGAAAAAGTAAGTGCTCACTTGTCATACTTTTCCATCAAATATGTACGATGTATAGAACGGTCTTACGAAATTCAAAGATACGCTATCATATTCTTACGTAGAGATTCCTTTTCTGAGAGCAAAATGATTGGATACGTCCAAGGAGAAAGAGTTTGGAAAGAGTTTGCCTTCCATATAAATAAGCGAGATTCGCGTGGAATCACGCGAGATACGCCGAGGTTACCGACAAATCCCCAAAGGGAGGCACGGGCTATTTCGAGAAGGAAGAAACATAGAAGTCCGGCTTGGACATCGACGAAAGGTCGTGACTCGTGATGCCTTTGCGAAGGTTATGACACTCGTAGGAGGACGGACGAGCTCGAAAGGAAGAAGCAAAAGTCCTTCGCTCTTCGTTCACCGTTCCCATAGCTTGATGGATGGTTTCGAGAAGATACGAGGCACCGATTGGCCAACCATAAAGCAGGACGCGGAAAGAGAAAAAGAGAGAGAGAGAGAGAAATAGTAGCTATAACTAGGGTTCGCCTAATCCGCCCTCCTTCCTTCTCGACCTTCTCCCGATCAGCTTCGCTTTATCGTTCGTTTTACCGAACGTCTCCTGATCTTCTCAAAGAGTCGTCCTGCCAAATGTATTTCCCGTGTCCTTTGCCTCACCTTACCTTTTCGGATCTCGTAGAAATGACATCTCGTAATGTTCCGTAGATATTATTGTCCTACGATCTATTACTTCCTCGACGATATTGATCTTGAACTTATAAACATTCCTCTTATTTAGGTTTTCTTATAAACGATTAGGAATCGATCGCTGTAAGACAAAAATCATTTGGAATAAGTCGCATAACAAAGATACCTCTTGTTATTATGTTATTATTTCCAATAAACGATCACGAATCGATCTTACGCTGTAAAAGAAACAAATAATTTCAGTTTTGGAATTAATCTCTTGTAAATCAAATTACTATCACTCTCTATTCTCGGAAAGAAAGCGACAGGCGCCAAGGTAGGTTTATCATATGCGTTGATGCGCCTTTTAGGCGTGGCATGTTTTACACGGCTCGTAGGCGTACTTACTTATGTGTCCAATACAATCGGCATGACCACAGTCGGCGATTTAAGTAGGCGGTTCGCTCTTTATCGACTCCGATGATTTCGTGATCCATCGGAGTGACGCACGATCGCACGATCTATTTATCGTCTTACGTTTCACCCTCGTAGTTCCGTGCACGGGAAACATTAATTTCGAAGGCGATACGACGCACTAAGACGAACGATACCGTTCGCGATCAGCGACCGAATGAAACGTACGAACGAACGGCGAGGACGAAAAGAAAGGACGAAGGACTAAACAAACGAGCGTTCTTCGTCAGTCGCCGAATTCCGTACTTGTTTACTCCTGCCAAACTTGCTTCTCCAGTTGGAAGGTTAAAGGGAAAAAAAAGGAAACGAAAGAGAAAGAGGAAGACAGACAGAGAGAAAGAGAGAGAGAGAAAATGGAGAAAGAGAAGGTGGCACGTGACATCCTTTACGGCAACATCCTGCGACTCTCGCTCCTTCCTACCACCCTCTTCCCTTCCCCACCCCTCTTCTAGGACCCGCCTCGTCTACTGTTTATTCTAGTTATTTTATCACACGGTCCGAGAAACGGGAACGCCTCGCAAACTTCCGCTCGTTTACCTCTGCCCTTCAGAACCATACTCCAACTTCGTGTATCGATCATATCCGAAGAAAGGCAAACATTTTGCTTGACGAAATTTTCCTATTACATGTGCGCGATTTTTACAAGTTTAACGATTTTCGTATGTATGTGCGATCGAATTCGATAGGAAAAAAGACGTACGTATTTGTATTCGTAATACATCGCGAAGGGAAAATAAGGAAAATAAAGAGAGAGAAAGATTATACAGGAAAAGAGAGAGAGAGACAGAGAGAGAGAAAGAGATAAGAATACAATTTATAATCGCTTCTGATCGTTCACGGTCTTCCGAGGATCCATCGATGCCAGTGGTTCGCGAGATACAAGAGAATTCCAACCAACGGAAATGAAGGAAAAGAAGGATAAAGCGAAGAGAGAGGGTGGAGGGAGGTTAGGAGAGAAAAGAGGGAGAACGAATGGTAGAGTAGGTAGGGGAGCAGGAAGAGAGAGATGGTTCTATACGTATAGCGTAGCTTCTCTCGAAGGACCTGCCAGAAGCAAAAGTTCAGGTTATTTTCCATCCGAGCTGTTATTCGCGAGGCGAACTCGTCGAATAATCCTGAAAAAGTAGTCGGCCCGAATAAACGAAAATTTTCCCTTTAAAATGCGGAATGTGCCCGAATGCAGCCAGTCGATATAAGGTTTGCCAAGAACGAACGAGATCTATGAGTGCCCTAGGCATCTTTTCAAAACGATCATATAAGCTGATGCTTCTTGAAAGCTCATCTTTATCTTCTTTCGTTTTCGTAAAACTCTTCTATCGATACTTATTGTAGTTCGAGAAATTCTAAAATCAAAGTTCGATATATCCTATACAAAAGAGAATGAGAACTTTATTAAAAAGAAAACAATAAGAAGAAAGAATCGTTATAGATAAAATCGCGTTGACCTTATACATGAAAGAAACACGGAGGGAACTGTTCGTTATATTTGTTTGGACACAGACGGGCCAATTCAATTACGCGTCGCGACCAAACTCGGCGACGCTCGAAATAAGCCAGTAAAGGGTGTTGCGTCGTTTTCTGGCAAAGCACCACGAACAAAACGGACAAGGGCTGACCTCGTGCAACACGTTCTGGATGATGTCGATGACCGCTTAAGATCAGCCGCTAAAACAGACATTCCCAATGGAAGCGTCACGTGTTTCTGGACGAGGATGCAACGTTGCTGAAAACTTTTCCGACTTGCGAAGCGAAGTTTCTTCAACTTTTCTCCGACTTTTCTTAACACGTATTTTTCTTCAAAAATAATCGATTTAATAACGTTCGATCGATGCATTATGAATTACTTTATAACTACAATTCGAAAGAGAAAAAGGATTCTCCTTTTTCTCTCTTTTCTCTTTTCCAGCCAACTTTCTTGTCGAGCTTGTTCCGCCATAATATCTAGCCTTTTCTTATCCAATAGAGCTCCAAGAAATTGCCCATTTTCCGCCACCCACTGAAATCTTTTGGGGTAATATTTACCTTCGAATCATCTACGAAGCAGACGAAGATGGAAAAGCGAACACGCTTACGGAAAAAGGAAGAAGATAGATAGATAGATAGAGAGAGAGAGAGAGAGAGAGAGAGAGAGAGCTAGAAAGGTGTGGGGGTGTAGAGAAGTAGAGACAACCCCTTTATTAGATTACCGGACGAGTGTCGCAGCATGGGCACTCTTTGAGTTCTCGCAGAGAACCCTCTGGGCTTATTGTCTCGTCTCTACGAGTCTCTCTCTTTCTCTCTCTTTTTCTTTCTCCTCCTGCCCCTCCCCAACACATTTCTCTCGCCTTGCCTCGCCCTCACCCTCACCCTCACCCTCACGCCACGTCCGAATCTATTTATTTACGCACTTTTAAGGCGCCACCAAGACGAACGCGCTCAAAGAGATTCTACAAATTGGCTGGAAATTGATTTCGCCAATAGTCCACCGCATCCATCCCTTCCCTTGTCACGCACTTGAGACGCACTTCTTCCGGCTGCCCTTCCACTTTTTTCGAGTGAACGGAAGTGGAAAGTGTCCGACGGAGTTGAACGACTATCGTCGATCTTGAGAGTAAGCCATTTTACGAGAGAGATGCTTGAAATCGTTTAACGTTACTTGCTTACTATTTGCTAACGTTATTTGCTTTTTCATTTTTTCAAAGAATTTGGATTTATGAGGTGGTTCCCTTTCCGTGGTATAACAAAATTTGCTTGCCCATCGAAAAATACATTAGTCGCTTCCCGTCGAGTAGTGTTAGGCAACTC
Organism: Vespula vulgaris; assembly: GCF_905475345.1. Taxonomy (NCBI): domain Eukaryota; kingdom Metazoa; phylum Arthropoda; class Insecta; order Hymenoptera; family Vespidae; genus Vespula; species Vespula vulgaris. The sequence continues at coordinate 7,609,353 of NC_066595.1, read as the reverse complement.
CGAACGAGATCGGTAATGATGGGACAGCTGCATCTACCCTTCATTGTTCGTTTCAAATGCACCCTAACTGAATTTTTGAAAAGTCACATTTCGCGCGCACGTGCTCTTTCGATTTAACCGATTTTTCGTTTTACGATTAAAATCGTGTACGTTTATCATACTTGTCAAAATCATTGTCGTTCTTTTTCTATGAAAAAAAACGTATACATACATATATACATACATACATACATACATAGATACATATATATATATATATATATATGTTTCTGAGATTGAAAAGGTAAATAAGAATACACAAAAATTCACTCTCTTTCTTTTGATGGAATTCAGTACGTGGATGTAACGTGAAAGCATTTCCCGAGTGGAAACTATTACGAATCTCGATTTCAAATCCTCCGTTCTAATCTGGGTACGCCGTTAACCGTAACAACGTTGAAGAAGACGGAATAAAACCAGAAATAAAAAGTTAAAGAAGGAGAGGACGAAGTGGAAAGAGCGTCTTGGATTCTTGATCCTGGCTTAGGACGATTTCTTCTCGTGAAACGAAGGAAGACGTGAATTAGGGGTGGTTTATTTTCTACGTGTATAAGAGATATCTCACCCGCGCGCATGTACGAAGGAAAAAAGCGGGGGATGACGAGTGAATGACAGGACAATGAGCCTGGTCTGATGCACGCGAATGCTTTATGACAATTCAATATATGAGAGAAACGAGCGGTTGCACTTTGAATGCACCCGTCTCTCTCGTTTCTCCGTTCTCGAATTTCGCTTTCTCTCTCTCTCTCTCTCTCTCTCTCTCTCTTCTTCTTTATCTCTATCTTTCTTTCTTCCTCTTTCTTTCTACCTCATTTTTCTCGTTAATATTTCTTCCATAGAGGAAAGACAGAACAGAGAGGAAAGATATTTACATTCGTCGGAGTGAATACCGATCTATATCTCCCTCTCTTTCCCTTTCCCTTTCTCTTTCTCTCTCTCTCTCCTCTACCCCTTATATAATGCGATGGAGTTTTTTCGAAAGCACTTCGACGATTAGTCATTCCGGAAACTCGAGCTTACCGATACTTCCGCATCCTCTCTAAGAAACGATTCTTTGCTCTTTCTCGATATGCCGACCAATTATGATTCATAAGCTTGATTATATTCTTCTTCTTTCTCTTTCTCTTTTTCTTACTCTACACTATTCTTCTAAAAAAAATAAAATAAAATAAAATTCAAAAAAAGAAAATAAAAAGGGAAAAAAAAAGAAGTGTTCTCCGAACGGTGGCATTAATCGATGCGAGAGAACGACGTGGTGGAGGGTAGTACGAATAAAAAAGAAAAAAAAAAAAAAAGAAAAAAAATCAGTTTCCAAGATCGGGGCAACGACGTGCTTTTATAGACGGTATCTTCCCATGACCCAGAAATTGTGAATTCTAAAGGTATTCTATAGGATCGCCGGACTCGTCTCGAAAAAACAGACGGTTTTACCCGTTTCAAACCCTCCTTAACCTCCCTCCCCTCTTTCTTCTAACCTCCCCCCTCCCTGTTTCAACTCCAACCCAACCCACTCGCCCCCTTAAAAATTTTTAGGCCTGAAAGCCTTCCTCTCTAAATCTACCACTATTTCGTATGGTTCCCAACGTTTTACAGAAAATCCTGTGAATATGCAGGATATGCATCATCCTCGTCCCCCTTTCATTCGTTCCCCCTTACGCATACGTGCATACGTGTGCGTTTGAGCATGTGCCGATGATCTTCCGAAAATCACGAAAAAATTTACCTGCCTCCCGTCATCTCGCTGCATCTCCTCTCCATCTCTTTTTCTTTTCTTTTTTTTCTTTCTTCTTCTTTTTCTCTTTTTCTTTTTTTTTATAAAATGGGGTTGTTCTCGGGAAAGGAACGCGTACACAGCATCGGATTTCACCCCAAAATAACGCTTTTTCACACACTTTTTACGCATTTCCACCATGCCAGGGGGTACGTACGTCTCGACAACGATGTAAAAAGGGGGTCACGGATGCGCGTATTTGAGTTTTTTTTCTTTTTTTTTTTTTCAAGAGAGAGAGAAAGGGAAAGAGAGTTCGTTCGCAGGAAACGAACGACGGCTATTAGAGATTCAACGAATTTTATTACATTCTTGCTGCAGCATCGCCTATTAAGGATTATTTTTTTCTTTACTTTATATTGCAACGATCAACTTAATTTTCAAAATAAATTCTTACGACGAAAATCGTATTGGAAATATCGACAGTCACGTTTTTAATCGAAAACAAGTTCGATTTCCCTGGGGATGTCTCGTTGCCCATTCTGTTCATTTTTTCTTTTCCGTTTTTTTTTCTTTTTTCTTTTTTTGAAAGTACCCACAACCACAGTCAACGTACAAACCGCCTTCCCGAGTTTACCCTTCGATTAATCGTTTTAGACGACGAGCTCTAGGAGATGAATAACGTACAGTGGCAAGGAAATAAAAAGCTGTACGATACTCATCTGAAATCGACCGGTGACAAAAGGAATAAAGAAAATAAAAAAGAAAAAAAAAAAAAGAAAAACTGTCGGATAGGGCAGGTACGGTATGGGGGCCACTTTTGAAAATCGATCGATATCGCGGTGAGCGCGGGCGAATGGAATAAAAGTTTGCGGTGGAATTGGCGATTCGATTGAAATTCGAGATTCGAGATTTGAGATCGACGGATCGTGACCGATGATCGGTCGAGTCGATAAAGTTATTAGGAGATCCCATGGATTATGAACGATACCTACACGAATTGATCTCAACTGTGGTATAATATTACTTGGTATTGTTTCGAATGTACGAAGAAAATGTCAGAGTTAATATCGGACGAATCTCGATCGAGATCGTTAACGCGATGTACATAGACGGTATAATCGATCCGTGACCTATAACCACTAAAGAATTATCTCGGAGAATCGTATAAATTTGTACGATTCAGTAGAACAATATATATATATATATATATATATATATATATATATAACCTTTTTAAAACTTGATTAACTGTACGAATAAATTTTTTTCAATAGTTTTACAAGTCATATTCGAAAAATCGTATGCTACGCATAAGAACACATTAAAAATGAATCCGATTCGTAGTATACGAGTCCCTCGTTCATCGAGGTTATCGATACTCGAGAGTTTACTCGCGTCGCGATGTTTGATTTATTCGGTATTACTCAGTGATAATCTTATTGACTGTTAAAACATGTAAAAACGAGGTGCGCCTTCGGTTCGACCGTTATCGCTCCTCTCGCTTCGAAGGCATACACGATCGCGCAATGTTTATCGTTCGACCATTGTAAATGCCGATACGTCTCGAGATCTTTTTGAATTTTTAAACGACCGTCCCTATCGGACTTTATAACGGCCAGTGCGTTTCTAGCGGATTATCCATTTAACTATCTAACATCGACTCTAATAACGGCAATAATTTTACTTTAGAGAAACGATCATCGTTTTTAACGATCGTAACTATCAGAGAATTTCACTTCGAAGGAATTATTGGGGAATTTTTATTATGATTTGCCCTTCGTGCTAGGCAAAGTTTACCTTGTGGAACTTTCAATGCAATCTAGAAGAAGAATAAAAGTTTGTGTTATTGAATTTGCTGCCCGTAAATGCGGTAATAATAAGCGCGCCCGAGAGAGAGAGAGAGAGAGAGAGAGAGAGAGAGAGAGAGAGAGGGAGAGATAAAACGATACGCGTTTAGACATCGTTCGACGTCATAAATCATAACGTTTCCTCAAGCTACGTTTTGCCTTACGTGAATGGTTTAAATTTTAGATATAAGCTACGCCATGATCGTGAGGGTATCGATAAAGTCGATCGACGAGAGAAAATGAAAAGAAGACTTTGATCACGTAGGTACGTGACGTGAAAAGAACGAAAGTAGATTGAGGTCGTTAGAGATCGAATTTGATATCGCAATAGAGATCGATTAGGTTGGTAAACAGAGAAATTCTATTTTCCTAGCATAACGCGATGCGACGTCACGCTAATTACCTCTATGCGACTTCTTACGAATTAAAGTGAGATCGGTTGCATAATAACTGCAAATAATTACAACGTCCTGCGTTTCCGAAAGTTTCGATTATTTTCCAAGAAACGAAACGAAACGTTATAGACCTATTGAAAAAAAAAAAGAGAAAGAAAAGAAAAAAGAATAAAAAATATCCGATTCCGACGATCGTCCTACCATTTCCATTCTATCTTTTTATTTCTTTTTTCTCATCCATGAGAAAAATCTGCTGGATCGTCGCACGGCACCTCCACCCCCTCCCGTGTCCTTGCGAAAGTGCAACAGGACGATCGGAGTCGAGTCTCGTCGAGTCGTTGGAGAGGGGCGGGTGCCCGCAATGGGAATACGACTCGGCTACCAGTTTTTCTACCGATCTCTGAGCAAAAGTCCCGACGCGGGGACACACTAACGCACGCACACGTTTGCACGCATTACGCATGCACGCGGGATGCGTCGTGATCGTTCTCTCTCTCTCTCTCTCTCTTTCTCTCTCTCTCTCTCTCTCTTTCTCGCTCTCTTGCTCGCTCGCTCGCTCGCTCGCTTGTACTCGTATACCTACGAGTAAAGCGGTCGGTGCATCCGAGAGCGCAGTTGCATTGGCGGGGCGGACAGCCAATCGGCTTATCGCCAGGCGAATTCACCCCTCCAGATCTCTGCTGCCGCCGTCGCAACCGTGTACGCGCGAGCCTGCCAGTTTACTTTAAGGATCTCTTCTCCTCACTTTATTTTTTCTTCTCCAAGCATTTTTCCTCTCCTTCTACTACCATTCTTCTTTCTTTCTTTCTTTCTTTCTTTCCTTCGTTCTTGTTTCTTCATCTTCTTCTTCTTCATCTTCTTCTTCTTCTTCTTCTTCTTCTTCTCCTTCTTCCTCTTTTCTTTCTTCATCTTCTTCTTTTTCTTCTTTTACTACTTTCGATGCCTGCCAGTCCACTTGTCGAACGTTTCACAAGATATCAAAGAGTACCGAGAGCTCGCGTTTTCAAACAGTTGCGAGCATCGTCCACGCAAAATGGCAGCCGATTATACTCGCTCGTCGCTTACAAAGAAGCACCTATTTTCCCTTTTACAACAAACTGTCATAAGTATCTTACAAAAGTTCGACTCGAAGAAATTGACGCCTCGTTAAAGCGCAACATGCACGCAAGATGCACGAATAGATATCGAACTTCGTTATGAAGTTTCTCGAACATAAATTCCATGCTGTCGTCGGGAGTTCAATCGTAGTGTTCGACGTTTATACGTTCTGCGCTAACAGCCGCAACTAATCGGTCAATCAACGTCTAATGATCGAGGTGTACTTACTACCGAAGTAAAAGTAATCGTGCTTTTCTAGATAGAAATTATTTTCTTTTTATCTAATCCTTTTATCCATCACATAAACGATTGAATTTACAATAATACAGGAATTGATGAAGAAGAGGCAAATGTCGTAAATTTTGTTTATTCGTTAGATGACGTTTAATGATTACTTTCTTGCCATCAAGAATGACTCGTAAAAAAATATACATACATACATACATACATACATACATATATATATATATATATATATATATATATATATATATATATACACATTCAGTTAGCAAATCAGTGAAACCGAAGTATTGCACCGGCATGATTGCGAAGAAGACAGTACGAGAGGCAGCACAAAAAATAGGAAATGATTTTCTGCCACGTCGGAGTCCAGCCGTGCATCTCTTATTTATTGCGAACCGTAAAGGAGCTCTTGCGTGAGTTCACACGAGCACGAACTTTACACGCGTAACGTCCGTTTTAATTCGTCCACCCTTCCTTCGTGTCTTCATGGCTTAATTTCGTACGTCGAAGGCGAGCTCGTGCTCGCCATCGACAAGCACAACCATAATTTCATATGTAAATAAACTTGCCGATTATCTCGATGGTAGATGTATGCGAGTTAATTAAAAACCAAAAAAAAAATGAATAAAATCGAAGATGAAGATCGCCGATTATAAAACAAAAAGAAGAAATAAAAAAATAAATAAATAAAAGAAATTATAAAACATTCAACGAGAAGGACAAAGATTAGTATCAAATGATTTTAGCGCTTGGACTTTTTACGTTGTTCAACGTAAAACACAAGTGATCGTTATGGCGTTGGTTTCTAACGAGTAAATCAGAGGTAGGTGAATAAAAAAGAGTAAAATCACTTCGTGAAACAAGCAAGACTGTGTAACCGACTCTCCGCAAAAGGCCGGCTGGTCGAAGTAACGCTCGGAAAGCTGAAACTGACAACTTAATAATTCCAACGTTTTCTATCGTCGCTTCTCACGCGTATCTCGCGTTTATTTGCATGCGATATGCGAACGGACGCATAACATAGAGACGCGCGTCCAACGATCGACGCGCAAACACGCGAGATCCAACGAGTGAAACGGAGTGTTCGAGAAATTACCATAGTTAATCACGCTACTCCGTTCATTCTTTCTCCCCTAACACTGTATTCATTATAATGTTTCTTTATATAAGTTATACACGACTCTCCTTCTTCTCTCTTCCAATTAGCCTTTGCGATAAACGACGATGATTTTCTAGAAGCACGATTTTACTTTGCCGACGCAATATAAAACCTTAAGACTACGAGAATCATTCTTCTCGAATGGTAGACACGTTCAAAATCTTTAAATAAAATCAAACACGTATGATTCTTGCGAAAAGGGCTGACGACTTTACCAACCATGCGTTTGTTACGAAAAAAAAACGAAAAAAATTACGTAACGGTACGAAACTAAAAGATATATATATATATATATATATATATATATATATATATATATATAGAGAGAGAGAGAGAGAGAGAGAGAGAGAACCTATTGTGGTCCCTTTTTCGGTGTAAAGTCGTGCTGTCGTAAAAGTGCAGCCGGTGGAAAGCGGACAAGGCGGGAGGATAGAAGAGGGAGAAAGAGAAAGAAAAAGAAAAAAAAGGCAGAAAGAGAGAGAGTAGACGAAAAAGAGGGTAAAAAAATGTTTAATGTTTGAGGAAGGGGTGTTCTTTATCTCTCTCTCTCTCTCTCTTTCTCTCTATTTCTCTATCTCTTACTCTTTCTATCTCTCTATCTCTCTCTTTTTCTCTATCTTTATCTTTCTCTCTCTCTTTCTTTCTCTCTCTCTCTCTCTCTCTCTCATTCTCTGTCTCCATCTTCATCGAAAACGAAAGCCCGTTCGACATCGTAGGATGTCGGTAGGGGTTGCGTCGCGCTCCGTAGATTCTTTCGATGCTGCAATTGTGTGCCTCGTCGAACGCGTGCTTGGTTCGTGCCATGCGTTTTTCCTCTCTCTCTTTCTCTCTCTCTCTCTCTTTCTTTCTCTCTCTCCCCCTCTCTGTCTCTCTCGCCCTCTCTTTTTCTCTCCCTCTCTCTCTTCCCTTCCTAGGTAGCTAAACGCGTGTGCCGAGGAGGAGAGTTTAGAGTTTAGACGGTACGGGACAGACGCAGATGCTCGGCAAACGAACGCCGGCAGCCGGCGTTGAAGCTTGTAGGGGTGACGGATGGGTAAAAGTGTGTCTACCATTGTGATTTTAAAATCGGCTGCCGTCGTAGTCTCTACACCTCTCCCGTTTCTCCCTCTCTTCCAACTTTCCACCCTTTTTAAATTAACGTCGATTCACGATTTCGACTGGAAAATCTAAAATTGCTATGTCGTAGTATCCTCTCGGGACGAAAAAAATCTCGCTATAAAGAGAAAGAGAGAGAGAGAGAGAGAGAGAGAGAGAGAGAGAAAGAGGAGCAGAAAGAAAAAAAGAAATGTAATAAAAAAATAAAAAAAAACGCAAAAAGGTTGCAACCCTCTCGCTTTTTAGACATTTTTCAAAATGGCGTCGAAAGGCTCAAGTCGCATGCAGATTGGCTAGGTGTCGACGAAACGGATTCACACAGAGGGGTGCTTTCTCGCGAGAGTTACGCGTTGGGCGGATTCGCGCTTGCGCTTACAACCCTTGCTCTCTCTCTCTCTCTCTCTCTCTCTCTCTCTCTTTCTCTCTCTCTCTCTCTCTCTCTCTCTTTCTATCTCTCTTCCTCTTGCTTTCTCTATCTTCCTCCCTCCAAAGTTCTTTCGATCGTCCCCACCGATGAAACCTTTTTATTATTCACACTTTTTATCGGCCAGTATCTTTCCAGGTAACTCGCATTATCATAATGGCGAACGACGAGAAGAACGCTCGGATGCTGCGCGGTACTTTCGAACGTGATCACCTGCGGACTCGCCTCGTTCCAAACGATTTTTATTATATTCGTACGTCCAACGACGTTCGTATCCCGTATAATACAATGCTGATATGTTTCTTCGAGCCGATACTACCTACAACGTTTCCAGGCAGAGTTCAAAAGAACGGATGGGTGGCTCTATCGATCGGTCTCTCTGACAAGAAATAAGGAAACCGTCCCTGCGATATATTCCTATCCTTTGTCTTTCCTTCGTAAACGTTTAGATCAAATGGAATTCACTCAATCTAGTTTATGTATAACTACGTACATAAGAGTTATATCTTCATATATCTTTTGGAAAAGAAGATTTGATATTGACTAACTTGATTTTTAAAGTCTTTTAAAAATAACTTTAAACAAGTATTGATGGTATACACTAGTATATTCTTCCAACGTGCATGACGGATGGTAAGGTTTGAAAAAGAGATTATTTTTATTTCTCTTTTTCGAAATAAAATATAAATCATTCGCATTACTTCAGATCCTATGTGATGTTCTATCATTCGAAGTGTAAAATAAACGAATTCGAAGTGAAAAATTTTCACTTTGCTGAAAAATGGGCTCTATCGTCGATTGCTTGAGAAAGTGCTAAATTGTCCTGATACCATCCGTGAATCGAAAGATCGAGAACCTCTGGAATTTACGAAATAAAATTTTTCTCCTTGGCCGGATTTCGAATCCGGGTCGCTGGATCCGTAGAAAGCACTCTATCATCGCAACATCCGTATACACAGAATTCAGAACACAGAACAAGGATCACGGAACGCAGAATTCAGAACACTGACCACAGATCACAAATCACAATTACAAATCACTCAATCAATGCATTTCTAGTGTAACCAACTTTACAATTTCCTTTTCTCTATTTCGTTCCGTACTTTACGTCGGTCATATGCCGATCTCTCTCTCTCTCTCTCTCTCTCTCTCTCTCTCTCTCTCTCTCTCTCCCTCTCTCATTCGTGTAAAGCATTATAATCTATTTTATAGATAATATTTTCGTAAATTAAGTAGTCTAAAATTTCCGTCGTGTCATAAAGAGCGATTATACAAAATTTCATCTAGATTAGGCAAAAATAGTAGATGTTTTCGAGAAATTACAAACATATACAGATAAAGACTTTTATATTAATGATTGTCTGAGTGCAGAAATAATATACGATAATAGTATGTTTTTAAAAGATATCGATTTCTTCTTTTTTTAAAAGATAACGAGCCATTTATTAGAAACATAAATTTTCCGTTAGTAGATCACGGCCGAACGATGAACGAGATTAAAGAAATGGTTACGTTTAAAAGCGTAACGTAAAAATATTATTGGAATTGATATCAGATAAGATCATAAAAATTCCAAGGAGCAATATTGAAATTACGAAAAATGGCAAAGACTAGAAAATCGAACAAAGCATCGACACGATTCGGTGATGATGATATCTCTGGAACGTTTCTCGTGATAACGTCGAAGAAAACGAGTTGTCGATTAAAGGTCGTTCACACCTGCGCTCCATCGAGTATCTACGCATATATCTACTTACATATGTATATTGAGTGCACGTGCAACGAGTAGAAACGTGCGCGCGATATAGGTAGATTCCGTTATCAGCAAATGTTTTCCTCGCCTCTTCGAAAGCCCATCGATCGGAATCTCACACCTGTCCGTACGTGGTTCTCGTATTAATCTCGGGAATACATTGGGTCACTTTGATAAAAAAATCCGATAACCAAATTGAGACTATGGTAGGTGAGATAAACAATTTGAGGAAGTTCCGTAATTTTTTCCTTGCTCTCTTCGTCGTTTTCTTTGGAAAAAAGATCTTTGAAAAGTAAGCGATATTGCTAAACACTTTTCTTTACAATTCCACGCTGCGTTCCAATCAGGTAAGCTCTCTCGGTAGCAAAGAGTCGCGTTTTAAATCGGAAAGGGTGGCCATCCGGGGGTAGCCAGCAATTTATTTATTGGAGAAAGGGCTCGGTCCGTCCTTCGACTCGTCCTTCGGCTCCTTTCCTGTCCTAAGCAGGATTCAATTTGGCCACTGCTCACGGTTCCACCTTCAAAGAGGAATCACCATCGGCGTCGTATATAGCCAGAGCCGCCCTTGTCGACGTACCGAGTCGTTCGCCAACCTCCACTATTAATCTTATATCGAACGTTTTATCTACGTTCGCTTTTTTCCTCTTTGCTCGGTCCGGCGCACTCCCACGAAGACCTCTTCAACCCTTGGACGAGCAGGAATTTTCAATTCTTTCGAGCACCGTACGAAAGCAGATTGCTCCTCGACTCAGTCCTCCGACGATGCTTTTAAACTTCGATAATTCGATGGAATTAGGAAATAAGAAGAAGAAAAAAAAATATCATGTGCGCCGATATATCAATGGAAAAATATAAAAACTTATTCGCTTTACTCGATCGTTCATCGATTGGTAATAGTCAATGATCGGTCTCGATCGAAATCCTTTTGCCGCAAAGTCTTTGGAAACAATTCAATGATGCGTATCGAAGAGAAAGAAAGAGAGAAAGAGAGAAGTTTGCGTCGTGTATCCATCAAGAATACCGCATCTCAGATGCCGCATCGTCGGAGAAGGAAACCGCAAAGAGAAGATTCGAGCTCGTCTTTCCGTAGAAAGAAAGTTCCGAAGGCAGATCGGACTTTGTTGTTCGTTACCCTATACCCGATTGGTCCATCCGCCAGTAAGCAGTTCGCATAAACAGACCCATCAATTCGAACGTTTCCCTCTTTCTCGAGCTTTTTTCCCTTTGCCTCTGCATGCACCCTTCGTCGTCTTTCATTCGTCGAAACCGGCGCGAACTCCATTCACGGGTTTATCACTGTCCAGATAACAACGATTTACCTACACGCGAGGAGGCTCGAGAGAGAGGTCCAGAAGAGAGGACCAGACTCTCTCTCTCTCTCTCTCTCTCTCTCTCTCTCTCTCTCTCTCTCTGCCCAGGCGTAGACCAAGCGAAAAGAAAAAGAGGGAGGCAGCCACCTCGCATTCAGAAGTATTTCACTTTAACGGCCCTCCGGGGGATTGGCTGACCCACGACTCGAGACCCTTCACCGTTTCGGCATAATGGACCTCTACATTACTTATTCGTCCTGGCCAATGTCCTGCTTCCCTGACATTACCTTCTTTCCACGTCTTTCCATTTACGTTTCTTCTATTAATCGCGTGCGCCTAAACTCATTTTCAGATTTTCCTTTTCCTTTCATTTTCTATCAGATCACTATTATCCACCGCAGTTATTACTATCGCTAGAAAGCAAGTAATGCGATTCTCGCAAGGACCGGTATAATTGAATTTTTCTCCAAAAGTACGCACGCGACGTTACGTTTTTTAGCTCTTAGCGCGTTAGCAATCTAAAGGGGCACTTTCGTTTCTCCTTCCATAGGGTCGTGGAAAAGTTTGACAAAAAAGGGAGAGGAAAATAGGAGCATGCAAACACTCGGAGATTAAAGGAACCGCAGTAGTTCCACGTTAGGGAGTTCGCTCGAATCGTAGCCTCGAGACATGCCGCGAGCTCTCGACCCTCTTCGAGCCGGAACCAAGACCAGTTTTAATATTCCACTGGAAACTCGAAAACGTCCAAACGAATAGGTGCCCCGAATACGCTCGAGAATTCGCCTCGCTTTTCGATCCATTCTTCCTACGAACAAACCCTCGATTTTCCCGACATTCCTACCTACTAATCTCTCTCTCTCTTCGTTCTCTCTCTGTCTCTCTCTTTTCGTCGAATTATTCGAACTTGAGAAAGCATTGCTTCGAAAATAGCTGTCTGGCCGATACGCGAGTCGTTCGTGATGCCAAACTACAGGACAATAGAGGGTCCAGCGGGGTAAACGGAGGTCAGCGGCCATTATCCGATGATATTGATTAGCCGACGCCCTTAGTTAGCGCCAGCTACACTTTCTTCAACCCCACTATCTTTCTTTTTTCTATTTCTTTTCTCCATATACCTCCCACCATTTCTCTCTCTCTCTCTCTCTCTCTCTCTCCCCCTCTATTTCTATCTCTTTCTTTCTTTCTCTTTCATACGTACAACACACATCGCACAAAGCGAACCCATCGACTTAGACGTACGAGCACGCTTTTACTACCACCATCTCAGACTTTGGTCAACACTCTCTCTTTATTTCCCTCTCGCTTTGCCTCTCGCTCGCCCTTCATGTTTCTTATTCTCTTGTCTCCTCCCCTCTCACCCTTCCACTCTCTTTCCATCTACCACTTGCCGTTACCTATTTCGCTCTCTTCCGCCCTCGTTAAGAAGTGGATAGACGGAAGAGACGCGGAGGAAGAATGGGAGTTCAATGAGAGGGTGTGAGAAGAAAGATACGAGAGAGAACTAAGTCTCTCTTACTGACTAAATCATTCATCAAGCAACTAATACCGAGTCTGACTCATGTCTCACGCATGCAAGGGCGATGTAGTATTTACATGTTCCATAAGTCCACTGGATCTCGTACAGGATGTGCTAAAAGTTTCGTTTCTACGTTTCACCATATTTTTCTCTTTCTATTCTTAATTATATTTATCTAAATATTTATACTTATAATTAAAACCTTAGATATTAGATAAAAATTAAGGATCCTATATATATATATATATATATATATATATATATATACACCGTATTTTACCGACTCTTTTCTACTTTCTCTATTTATTCTACAAATTGGGAGATTCAAGATATTTGGTACGTACTGTATTATATCGTCCCCAGATTCCAGAAAAATGAGAGAAAGAGAAAGAGAGAACAGAGCGTTACCCCTCCCTGTAATTAGACACTGCAGCCTGGAACAACATCCAGACGCAGGCATTGTTCCCAGAAATTAAGGGAAACGAGGGAAAGCCGGGAAAACTGGCGAGGAATAGGGGATGCAGAGGGTCGCTAATTACGCGAACCCATTGGAGGGAGAGAAGCCATTTTCTGCACACGCACAAGAACGGCCGTGTGAGTTATATTAATACAGACGTACGGCACACAGTTTATCTTGAGAACCTCTTTTGCAATTTGATCCCTCCAACGATATTGCCGGATATGTACACATTCCCCATTTAATGCCGTATTCTTTCTCGTTCGAGCTCTTTGGACTTTTTGATATGATATTTATCAATCTGAAATTTTTCTTGGACCTTCAATAAATATTACACGAATGTATAAAACTTGACGATTAATTTCGAAAATAAAATACAATGAAATTTTATAATTAATTTCAAAAATAAAATACGTACAATCAATTGATATTTCTTGCTTCGTTTTCTCAGGTAAGGTTTGGTTGGGCGACAGCGAGGTCGCGTGGCGAACGGAACAATCCTTCAAGAGAACGTCTCCCCTTAATCCTTGTGCCACAACGACTACGACAACGACGACGACGACAGGTGGTGGAGCTCCGATACACCCCCACCTGTCGCCGCCCATAGCCGCCCCTGTCACGACTCCTGATCATAGAAGTCCGACCAGTCTTCACGCCAAACTTGCCATCTCACCTGGTAAGTATCTTTCTATTTTTCTTTCTACTAATATTCGATTATTTCCTATTATTCATTTTTTTTTATAATAACAACATGTATAATTCGAAAACGAAAATGATGATTTAAAGATACCGACTTCAACTCGTTATGGTCTCTCCTCGATTGAGCGGTCTTTCGAAAAGAACATTACGCACGAAACGTAATCTCGGTTTCTGTCCCTCTGAGATTTTCTGCCGCTTTTTGACGACAGTAGCCGCCGGCACACACAGTCGACGATCGAGGGTCGGCGACTTAAAACGGTCTTCAAGTAAGACTCTTTAAATAATGCAATAAGCTTGATGTCATTTGCCGGACAATGGAGGGAGTTCCTTTTACGGCAGAGCCCGATGAAATTGGCCCTCCGCGGGTGCCCACTTCCGCTCCGTTCCAGTACTTGGTATTTTTGCTTGCCTCTTGCCAATCACCGATTCTCTCTTTCTATTTTTTTTATATTCCTTTGCTTTTCTTTTTTTCTTGTCCCGCGCTACTCGTGTATGTATCTATATATCTGTCGTGTATGTATGTGTGTGTCAACTTTGAGGGAAAATCGAGACGAAGGAAAAGCAATAGCGTCGCAACGGATCCTTTCATTTGCTTAAATAAATATTGCTCGGACAATGTGCCGAAAGACGACGAGCTACGAAAGATACGAGATATAACGGAGGGATGAGAGAGAGAGAGAGAGAGAGAGAGAGAGAAGCCCTTCTTACTATAGAAGCTTTCCGAGCATAGAGAAAAGAGAGAAAGCACTCCTCGCAGCATGTTTAATGCATCGTTCAACATTTCCATGTCAAACATCGCTTTGACTCGCGGAATTTAAAACCGTCTTGTAGAAGAGAAGTACCTACGCCCGCGAGTACACATATACCAGTTCTCCCTCTTGTCTGTACATCCACGTTCGACCACGTTGATGGGAAAACTACCCATCTTTATTTACTGCCCGACCGTTTCTGACCGAGCGCTAAAGTCTCGGATGGTCGATAAGGGTCGAAACTTAAAAGCCACGAGGGTGAAACGAGAGACTCAATGAGATTCCTATTGGCGGCTTTAAACGTCGATTTGCCTTCGAAAATATCATCTAAGCGAATATTGTCTATGCGCATTGGTTAAAAACGAGTCGAATTTCACGTTAACTCGAATCTATGAATAATGAACTGGCATTTAAAGAAATCTTCTTTCGACGTTTCGTTCATGAATTATAGCAGTATGATGAGGATCGTTAAAAGATGGAATAAAATGAGGGAGAGAAAGGAGAGAGAGAGAAAGAGAGGGAAGATGATCCTATAAAGAAGAATTCTTTCCAAAGCTATTTGCCTCGCAAAGCCGCTCCCACCTAGCTGCCAAACGTGTTTATTCGGTATATCAATAAGAACGAAGTGGTCGAGAGGAAGGACCAAGTCCCACGAGGATCTCCTCCTTCCTCAACGACGGTGGCTTCTCCTGGACAGCTTGATAACATTATGTTTCTTGTGCCGACACATGCACCAGCAGTTTTTGAAGGACGAGGGGAAGGGTGGCCGCCCTAAAATATTATCGAATCGCCGACGCTTTCACCGGGACATGTGTTGCGAGATCGACTCTGTCCTTTTTTTCATTGGGTGTCACCGACCCGGGAATGGACCATAATACGAATATTGTAGAAAAAATGGTCGAATGTCGTACGATAAATCATGACTGTGATTAAAAAGAAATAGGTGATGTTCATCATATGAATTTGACGAAATAATAGAGAACGTTGAGGAAGGTATTTTTCTTTTAAATAATAATTTCAAACATCTTTTGTACCCTTTTGGTAAATGGTAATTTTAAAAATCGTTAAAGCGTGTAACAATACAAACGCGTGTAACTTATGTTCAATCCTTTCTCTTGTACTTTGAACTAAAGAGATATTTCTCCCTTAAGACCATCATTCTTCTTTTCTCGACCATCCTATTCTTAAATTTTAAGAATGTATTTAAATGTCATTTGCTGAAAGAACTCTTGCGAAACATATTTTAGGAAGAATAAGCCCAAAAGGGTAGTCGAAGAATAGTCGAAGATCATTTTTCTAGATTAAATTGAATTTTTCAAGGTGCCTTCGTACTATTTCCAACATCATTACTCATTACTATCTACCTTTTAGCGAGTTATAAGAGGATTCTAATCTCCAAAGTGCTATTTATATTTCCATTTTATCGTACAATTGAATTATCGAATATCGTCCGTATGCGAACCAATAACCGGAGTCTACGTGTCCAAACTATTACATGGAAGTTTCATATGTCGTTGGAGGGGTGGCGAGAAAGGGTGACTTGAAATATTGGCTACATAGATTTCGACCATTATTGCCGTGTGTAAAACATGGCGACATTTGGCGCTAAATCGATCAGGTCTTACTACCTCGTTCGATGTTTGAGATTGCTCGCGATATACAGACGCGGTGTCGAGTTCGAAAAAACAGAGAAGATTCTTTTCTTAGGTAATTGCGAATTTATAAGTAAATAAATAAAAAAGAAAAGAAAAAGGTCTCATTTTTCTTTTCACTTTTATATTCAATCAAAATGACTGCCAGAGAATCCCTTAATAAGAAGTCTACATATTCCTTACGATTCAGAGAATATTTCGAATATAACGAACGAGAAACACACACATCACTTATCTCCGACGAGGATCTCCCGTCGTTCCAATTGAAATCTGATTTAACTCGACTTTCTTGCGCTCTTGCCAACTCGCTACCTTCCACCTAATTGTTTCAAATCGACCTTTTTTTACCGGAAAAAGATCGGATCTATGCCTTACCCTCTTTTTAAAAGAATCTCGAACGAATAAAAAGATTTATTCTCATTAACTTTACTTAAAATTACTTCAAAATTGAATGAACGTATTCGATCTGGCGAATTTTAATTAATTAGTTTAAAATACGAAAGTATAAAATGATTTATATAATAATTATTCTTCGAACGAGAATTAAAAATAATTTTCTTTGCAATAAATAGTAAATTTAATGATTTAACGTATTGAAACTAATTTTATTAATTATACGCAAACCGTTCGTAAAGCTTACGCAAATGTTAAGGATTAATAACGATGAAGAAGATGTATAAAGATATCTGCTAATCGAACAGTCGATTAGGCCATATTAAAGTTGCGCCTTGGAATATCGTTCGTGAATGACGCCGTTAGGATCTTCATTTGTCATCGCGACAGGTGCTAGCAAACGCGGATCCTTCAAATAAATCGCGCCATTTCGAGCAATGAATCACTTAACAAATAAGAGACGACATAGTTTCACGCCTCGGCATGGGACTATTAAATCCTAATGAATTGGACATAATGGTTAATATACGCCTGCATAATCGGGTTAAGTAACACATTGAACATTATTTTTTGAAAGAAGATCTACGATAAAAGTAGACCAACGAAAAATTACGTTAAATTATTGTACCTACTCGTTACGCATGAAATAGCAACGTGAGAAAGTTTGCTTCGTCTATCGTTTTTGTTCAGAAAAGTATGAGGCAACGTTAGAATTAGGACCATGCTTGCCATTAGTCCATTTTAATGGGTCGTTCCAATGAAACAAGTAAGTAATTAACTAAATCGATCTCTCGACGATAATGTAAGAGATTATCGCTAGAAAAAAACTCGATAATACTGAGACCGATAACGAACTTTGATGAATTTGACTAATTTATCGTTCGTAAGATCGTAATTAATTATTCGACTGAATTATCGATCGAGCGTGTACGTGCCTAACGTAAAGAAAAACAAGAAACAAAACGACAAAGAGAGAAAGAGAGAGAGAGAAAAAGAAAGAGAGAGAGAGAGACGGAGAAAGAGAGAGAGAGAGAGACGGAGAAAGAGAGAGAGAGAGAGAGAAAGAAGAAAGATACGTTGCGACTCACCGCAAAGTGTACCTACCCATTACGTATGAAATTTATAATATCGCGCGATTTTCTATAATTAATGGATTACACCGAGGAGAGACGCGAGAGCGCGCGCACACACGCGAGAACGATTTTTGAGATCATAATTTTAGATAGGCCGTACCCCGCTCTCGCTGACGCAAATGGCGGCGTGTAGGCAAATTGAGGTGAGATTGGAGGTCAGGATTCTACCGACCGTTACCACAGCGTGCGCTGCCCACTCTACTGGTCGTTGCAAAACTGACTTTTACCGTCGACGATATATCTTCCTGTGATAATCATCGAAATCCGATCCAATAGATCGATCTTTCCTACGATCTTTCAAACTCTATAGATCTGGCAATAAATTATTCCTATTTTAAGATCGTGTTCTCTTCGGAATATCAGAAATTAAGTTGTTCCTATTTTTTGGGAGAATCTAAATAAGATTATTTTTTCGTCGATGACCTTTGAAGAAAGGTATAGAAGAGAGAATACCTAGGCGGATCTTGTTCTATCTAAAACATCTCAAGGATCTTTGTTTTCTTTCTCTTACGATTTTATTTCAAACGACTAATTGCCCATTAAAAGTAAATGGAACTACTGATTAAGGTCAAGAAATATTCTCTTTATAGGAGTTTGCCTTTTCTCGAACGAACGATCGGCCGATCTTATAAGAGGAATTTTTTTATTAACTCGAAGAATATCGATATAAAAGTGAAGCTCGAATAAATTTCTTTAGGAGCAATCGCAAAATTCGAACTCCAAGTTGAATAATTTTACTTTTAGTACGAACCGCGAATGTAATAATTAACGAACGGTATAGAAATACTTATTTTCTTAATATCGACGTTAAAGTCGATATCGAATATGACTTACGCGGTTAAAACTCTTTATTTTAACTTGCATATTATCGATTTTGATATTTCTCGATCCGAAGTCACTCTTGAAAAAATTTCTCTCTTGATTAGCAATGATTCTCGTATGTTAGAAAAACAAAGCTAATTCTATCCGCGAAGGGCGATCACCCGGTACGTGAAATCGCGCGAAACCGCGCGTAATAGCATGGGATCATGGTGGACCGGCTAACGTGATTATTATAAAGTCAATACGTTGCTAACTCATCAGCCGGCTCCGCCCTCTAACAGCCCGGTAATATGCACCGGCCAAGAAGTCAGTTACGCTCTATCAGTACTCGTTCTCGCTCTTGCACGTCATCTTCTTTCTCTTTCTTTCTCTTTCACTCTCCCTCACTCTTTCTCTTGCTTTCTCCTTCTTCTGCTTCATCTTCTTCCTCGTGTTATCCGTCCTTCTCCCTTGGTAAATGCCTTTACCTCCTACCACGAGGATAGCTCTAAGTAGTACCGAGCCGTGCGCGAGTGCAATCTACCGTCTATGTATGTAGAAACGTAGATACTTCGAAGTGGTGTGCGATACCGGCCAAGCACGATAGATACCGCGTATTGCACGTGCAATTCCGCCTATTCCAACGCTACAGCCAGCCGCTATCTGCGGGATCTGAACGAGCAGCACGAAATCGTTGGCTGCAATTATCCCTGAGAAATATATTACTTAGGGATTACTCCCGAAGAGAGAGAAAGAATACGTGTGTATGTACGTGTGTTTGTGTGTGTATATATGTGTAAGAAAGAGAGAGAGAGAGAGAGAGGCTAAGGTGATAAAACTATTTTCCATCCAGCGCCTACTCGCGATAGCCTTCGTTATGAGAGACAGAAGAATTATGAATTTGTTGAATAATGATACTTTCCAAATATAGCCTAGACCTTTTGCATTTATCAGAATGCTTATTTTCCTTTTTATTTTTCCCTTATTCAATCTCCTGAGTACCGTCCAAGATATCGCGACGAAGAAAATCGATCGCAAAAGTGTTGAAGAGAAATAAAAAAAAAAGAAAAAAAAGAAAAAAGAAACAGTTTTCGAGGCTTATCGACCGGCGACCGTATGCTGAATGCACTTGCGCGTTCCATGTGCGGCGGGGCAACCGATAACGTAATACGGAAAAGGGATAGCAGAGAAAAAGGGAAAGAGAGAGAGAGAGAGAGAGAGAGAGAGAGAGAGAGAGAGAGTACAGGTATCTCTTACATACCTATCTACCTTATGGACAGCACGGAACGCGTTATTACGGTGAGAAGAGAGAGAAAGAGAAGGCCTCTAGGTCGAGGGGAACGCACGGATTTTTTCGCTTCTCGACGACTAAGTTCAAGGTCAGGCTTGGGCCGGGTCGCTTCATTCATTCGCGTGAAAAATATGCGAGTTGCCGGGTTCTCTCTACGGACCGACTCTCTCCTCATCGTATCTTTGAATCTTTCCGTATGACTCAAGGTTTCTTTTACGACAAGAAAGAAAAATATCCTACTCCATACGCAAGTTAGATCGAATTGAAAATTTAGTGGTAATATCGATTTTAGGAACGTTTAAAGAAGCGTGAAAAAGAAGCAAGAGGTATTAATACGATCGTTACTTTACGGACGGTATACCGAGGTAAAGTCGTTACGTCGAGACAACAGAGAAATCCCATCGAATGTTCGCACGTACCGGGTGTGTTCCGACAGGTTTTGGTGGCTAATTTCATTGCATCGTGGAAAGAAAGTGGAGAGGAAGGATAAGAGAAAAAGAGAGGAGGAAGAAGAAGGAGGGACGATCGGTTGCACCGAAAAGATGCGAGCGGCACGTGAGGCTTAGTCGTGCTATCTCTCTCGTTCGTCTTGCGATTATGCGTTCGTGTGCGTTTACGTGTGCGTATGCGTGTGCGTTGCTAACGTTGGGGTCGGAGGTTAAGCGGCGTGATTGAGTCTTGCTTACAAGGAGCCGCCCTTCGTTGCTGCTCCTCTCTCCGGCCGGCCTACCTCCTCGTGGGGAAGGAAACCATAATGCAATTTAAGCCATAATACTTGACTTTAAATTGAAAAGATTGGCCGCGGGGGATGCGAGGGAGCCGGAGTCTCGCGAGTCGACGGTGGTGATGCTGCGGTTGGCGATGATCGTGAACGAAAAGTGGGGGAGAGTGGAGGAAGACGTGGATTTTGCTTGTTACGTGACGA
Source organism: Vespula vulgaris (assembly GCF_905475345.1). Taxonomy (NCBI): domain Eukaryota; kingdom Metazoa; phylum Arthropoda; class Insecta; order Hymenoptera; family Vespidae; genus Vespula; species Vespula vulgaris. The sequence continues at coordinate 7,588,660 of NC_066595.1, read as the reverse complement.
TCCTGCCTTTTTCTTCCTTCTCGTTATCCTTTTCCACCTGTTTCGAAAATCCAAAGTCCGGACTTTTCTTCGGATTCGTCTGTGTATTTTGAAAGACGTCCTGACCAATGGTAGACTAAGAAATAGAAAAATCACGACCGAACGAAATGAAGGATAACGTTGACTTAATCAAGAAGGTCGAAAGACGTCGGCCCGGCGTCGTTTCAAACTTGAAATAACTTTGCGGTCAGTATTGGAGCGAAGTAAAGAGCAAAGGTTCCTTCGTCGATCTGGCTATATCGTAATCCTTTGGAAATGCCTTCGAAATAAGACGAACAATTTTGGCAGGATAGGAAAGGAAAAGTAATTTTCCCAATTGGTGAGGTTCGATGAAGCAAAAGGTTCCGCTGACCAGTGGCCATCTGTCGGACTGTTCGAGCACTGGCCTCTCCCTCGAGCAAGCTCCAGCTTACATTTCCAATCAATAACCGATTGAACAAACCTCCTTCCCCTTGGTCAACTAACGTCTCCTCTATGTTCGCTATTGCCGCGATTTTAACGACCAAACTAGATATCCTAAACGTATCATTTAACTTTGCAAATTCAACTGTGGATTAATGTTATTCTGTTTTTATCGTAATACGAGTAATTAGAGATCAATCTATCGCTTTTCCTCTTTGGATATGGTAATCGTAAGTATTGCGTCGTGTTAGCACCTTGATGAAGTATGCTGCTGAAAAAGGAGAAGCGATCACGCGAGAGTAAGTGGGATATAGAGGAGTAGGCGAGATGATAAATCAGATAGGTGGCAGCAGCTGGTGCTCGGGAAATTGCCTTCCCATTGTATCGGGACGTGTTATTTTGGAAAATCATCTCTCGGCTCTTTGCCTGCTAATTTCGGTGGGCCTTGTGCTCGAAATTACTACCTACTTCCTGGGTCGCAGAGCCGGCTAAGCTTACTCTCTTTCTCTCCATCCATCTTTATCTCTCTCGTGTTCTTTTGCTCCGTAAGCCCTCAGCTCAGAAGGCATATGGAATGCGGTTTACATCGGAGCCTCTTCTTTTCGGCTCGTTCGACGTGAAAATCGTTTTCGACGCTAATAACGAACCGCTCTTTCCATAATTTTTCCCGGTGTCGATGCGACCGTAATTTTCCATCTTCCGTTGGTCCTAGACGACCCTTCATTTAAAATGCAACTCTGCACGGTGTGTTAACTATTCCATAATGTTCCTCGAGAATTCTCATTTTCTCGCGAACATCCGGAAGAAAAGATTTCTTCCCTAAAATTTCAAAATTATCAATGATGCCGCAACTAATGACTATTCATTTTTTTTAATGTGAAACACTAGAGGTTCAAAACGGAATATTGAAAGAACTTTTGAAGAACTTTCCTTTTCGACAACTTTAAACTAAGCCGCTCGTTAGAATACGTTGAAATATTAATGACAAGCTTTCTGTGCTCTCTGAAAAAGATCAGTCATTTTTGTATAATACATAGATAGGTAAATACGCTTTTCGCGAGGATTCGATGCCGGAGATGACTTGCCTTGTAACATTTTCAATGGATTCTTTCGAATCTATGCTCATCTACGATGGCACGTATCGAAAACGTGGCTATGAACATAATGAGAGTCTTAGTGATCCCTATGAGCCTTATCCGACAGATTCCGACAGATCTTTACATTAGCATGTCGAAAAATTCTTACATTTTTTTTTTTGCACGCTTCTAGTTTCAGCTAAAGATCAAAATCGTTTCCGATCTTTTCGTTTTCAGGTAGATTTTCTTCAGAATAACATAGACTTTGTATCCTGATATATTTTCTAATACGGACTTTAGAACGTTTAATCTTGTGAAAGTTACATATTACGTTCCATATGAATGATTAAAAGCTCAACTTGTAACCCTACTGTCTTCTTTCTAACAGTCATCGCAAAACATACGGAATACGTATAGCATATTGATCCAATCTGGACCTTCGCTCGATATTTGTATATTACGTTTTATTTTTTACAATATTACATTCTATAGAAAATATCGTATAACTTTTACTTCTCTTTTTTCTTTATTGCGATATTATCACAAAGTATCTGCAATTTTCGAATCGGTAATAAATTTTAACGATAAAATCGATAATATAACGATAAATCTAGAAATGACATTTGAAAAGAATGGTCAAGGTTACTAACGTTTACGTGCCTTCGTTAAAAGGTTTTTCAGTACGGTCGTAAAGCCTATGAATTCTTCAAACGGAAATTTGTTTGGAAAAGACCATTACTTGAGAACAATTAATGCAAATAATTCATTGATGAATGCGGGGGTGCACCCTAGGATAGGTACGAGCTAAATCGGTACGAGGCGGAAGGATGAAAGAACGGTAGGTATACGGGCCACATATTGGAGTGTGTCCATTTTCCGTTTCGTAGTTGCCCCCACTGTTACTACTATCGAAGGTAACGCTTTATAAATGCTAGCCAACAATAATGGCTACTGACCAGTGGCCATCCCTGAATATTCTATACGAAGCGATGATTCAATTCAACAATGGAAGATCACCGCTTCTCCCCTTTTTCACTACTATACTCTATACTCAAATGCACTGCAGTGAGGGAGAAATCGAAAGAGAGAGAGAAAGAAAGAGGGTGAGATGGTGCTTGCAAAATAGGGGCGCCGAGTGACCCCTAACCTTCCTTCATCGAAAAGCGTAGGTGGGGTCACAGGGCACTTTTCAAAGTGGATGCGAGAACGTTGTCCTTCCCTGCTCCCTTTTCTTCAAATTCGCCTGATTTTACCGTCGATCTGGACCAAGAGATTTTCGTTTTCAAGGCTATGAGAGAAATAGTAGATCGAGAATTCCGTATGTACATATGTGACTTAAATTCATTTCTATATCCTCTCTGTGTGCGTGTGTGTATGCGTGTGTGTATACACGCGCACGTTATATATACATATTATATATAATCGTTATAGATATATGTATATATATATATTTATATATACGTAAACAGATATATATATATATAGTAAGTATAATTACATACGTTGTGTATATGTATATGAGTGTATATCGTAAAAAAAATTAAATACGGTATGTGTGTGTGTGTGTATTATATCTAATTATCTCTATAGGAACTTCAATGAAATGCGATTAGTGTGTTTCCAATGAAAACATCTTTTATATATGTAAGCAATATCATTTCTTGACCTTACATTAGACATTGTGTGTATATATATACATATATACATACAGACACACACATATATATACATATATATATATATATGTATATGTATGTATATATCGATTTCATAGTATTTAACTAACGTATGTTCGATTAAAATGCTGTCAGCATTTTTTTCAAATGTTTCATCGTATTCTTTTGACGTTAATCTATTAAATACTTTATAAGTAAAGCAACCTTGAATACTTGTTTCCTATTAGAATGAAAATTATCTACAACGCAATATTATTAAGAACAAAAGTATTAAAGATATAACTTTAACGATGCAAATACGTTTGAAGCAAGCTTTTAAAAGTTCTTCGAATATGAAAGAATTGTACAAGCTGAGAGAGAAAACGATCCATCACCGAACGATCGCCGTGCGAGATTGGAACAGACTGTAGCAAAATGAGACGAGGCCGGCTGCGGCTGTTTCCTTGTTTGTACAATCCGCTCTCTTTCCGACCCTATCTCTTGTCGCTCTTACACATTTTGTGCACACGCGCCTCTTTGTTTGCCTCCTCGTTCTTTCCGTGATTTCGGTTTGTATGTATGCGTGGATACGGGTGTTCCATTCGACGTATTTCCATTTTCTCCTTTTTTCGTACAAATACTATAACAATTTACATAATTTACACAAATTTAAAGTATGACTCGTAAATAGATGAAATGGATAAAATAAATGAAAATTCTAATGGAATGAGATAAAACCGAAATAGTATCCCACTACCGATTGTACGGCGTAATAATTAAACCAATTGACTAATTAACCGAATTAGGTAGGTAACGTTTAAATCGATCCGGGTGCAAAAAGTAATTGGATCTTAGCTCCTACGTGTGGTCAATTCGATCTTAATCGACCATTCGACGTTTACGATCGCTATTGTGATCTATCGTGGTAAATGAGTAACGAGATGCGGGTAATTCGTTTTAAATAAATTCTGATTAAACAAAAGTTCTTTTCCAAATATTTCACATATAAACGATATATCATGAATGATATTGATCGTGTTATCGTTTCCTAGGAAAGAATTTAAATTAAAAAGTTAAATATTTAAATTAATGGTATCTGCTATGACCTTCTCATTCCTTAAAGTATATTGATGTATATATATATATATATATATATATATATATATATATGTATGTATGTATATATTGTGTGTATATATATATATATTTACTTTTTCGAAGGACACTTCTCCGTTTTACGACATAATATCTCTAATGGCTGAGAAAAGCTTTTACAAAAATTTAATGTGTCTCTTCGACAATCACCTTTTTTCTTTCCTTTTTTGCACGAATTTTGCATGGACTTAAAGGGCTAGGACTAAACACGAAAAAAAATATTTATTACCTTTACAGACTTTATTTTCGGTTCGCTTTCAAAGTCCATTATCCAACAATCTGGAAATTCTTAAAAAAAAATTTTAAAAAAAAACCATTGTAATACAACTTTCCAATTTCATTCTTTCCTTTAAATCGTTAGAAATTTCTCTATATCGCAAATACAATGAGTAAACTTAGTTTAACAGTAATAATAATAAACAAACTTAAGTTAAAAATTTTTCTAATTAATAAATTTTTGTATTATTTTTATTAAGTAATAATAAATTTTCATTATCGGATATGTTGACGATTAAAAATAATTAGTTCGATGCATTGAATAAAAAGAATTTTTCGTTAAATAGAACGTAGAATTAAAAGCACGCGTCAGACAAGCGATATCGAATGATATAGAAAGAGAAGCGTTTCTATAATTCAGTACGGTACCTATCGAAACGGCGGTCGGTCAGGATCGAGGATCAGGGGTGGATAATGTATGTACCCTCAGTTGAAGGAGAGGGAAAAAGGGGGATAAAGATGCACAGCGGGTTTCTCACTCTTTCATATTCTCTCTCTCTCTCTCTCTCTCTCTCTCTCTCTCTCTCTCTCTCTCTCTCTCTCTCGCTCGCTCGCTTGATATTTCTCTCTCTTTCTCTCTCTCTTTCCATCTTTCTCGAGGGTCTGCGGGGGTGCACCCTCAGGCTAGCTGAGAAGAGAGGGCAATGCTGACCAACTTGAACGGACAGCTCTTGGCTCACCAGTAGACAAGTCGCAACCGACAAGTTAAGATGACCAAGTACAACTAAAATGTGCTAATTCTGTTCATTCGAAACCTACAATATCTTCAAAATCCTGGAAAAAGATATAATTAATCTAAATGGTATATCATTATAATACACAGGCAAAAATGAAGAATGTTTAGTGTGAGTGTTGTACGTTTGAATCTTCGAAAAGTTATTATCTCGTGATCGTTCCAATGTATACTAAATGAGAACGTAAAGTTCCTTTGAGTTTTGATTACGTGTTGTTTACATCGTTCAGCATTTTGGAGGTTACAGGAAGGTATAACTCGATTCTACCGAGCAGGTTCGTTTATAGATAACAATTATCTATAAGAGAACATCAACAGATACTTTGTTATTGATATTTGTAAGGGCATCATTTTCAAAAGTCTGTAATGGTTATCGGAGTTGTCTATTTTCAAAGCAAGAAGATGCACGCCGATACTAAGCCTGCTTTTCGAATACGTAAGTTTATATGGAAAAAGTCCTTGTTTAAGATATATCGATTACAATCTCCGGTCGGATAGTATAGTATATTACTATATTTCTCATAGACCATTTTATATTCTTATATTCACGCCTGCCATCACAATGACCGATACTACCAGCATGCATAAAAGAAATAAGGTTCCCGCATGAGCCAATGTGTCATTTCAAATAAGGTCCATTACTTGTATTACGATGAATACCAATTTTTTCGTAACTATAACCCTGATATCGCATTATGACAATCCATTTTTCGTCATTTCCTTTTTCTTTTCTTTTTCATTTATTTATTTATTTATTTATTTATCTATCTATTTATCTATTTTTAACAATCAAGCTATACGAAGTATGTAAATTTTTCTAACGCATTTCGAAATATCAAAAATGTTTATTGCACGAGACTCCATTAGAACGGAATAAATAGAAAGGGAAAAAAGTCGGGAGATCGAATAAAAAGGGTGGCAATACTTTTACTGGCAGCGAATTAAAATGCAAAACCAACCCCCTCGCTGTGATTAGGCGAGCCTATAGCGATTGGGGTTGCCTTTAGGTCGAGATAGAAAACCTCGCCATTTTAAACTCCACCCTTCGTGCTTTCAATAGCTGGCAACCCTATTCGGTCTATCCGCTGCAGATAATCTGTAGATGCACTCGAATTCTTCGCTCTTGCCTCGTTCTTATCCCTCCACTTTGTCGATCAGTTTGGATGATATTTTTCTTTGCCGAATACCAAACCCATAGCTTTCATTCTTCGTAAACATAGATAGTATCTCGTTATATGTCTATATCTAATAGCAAAAAATGAAATTAAATCGCCAAGATTTCACTTCTTTTTCAAAATTAACCACTACAATTCGAGAAAAAAATATTTTGCATATGCGTGGCATCTTATTAATTCATGAATTTTAATGAAACATTGGCAAGCACTTGTGGTGTTTCCCTCGTGAAGCTTATAATGATAGTTTAAGAGGATTATACTTCGATAGGTCGAATGTCAGTTATGCTGACGCATTATCGGCGGATTTCTCGTGCGTCCATCGATTCATTTCCAAAGGTAGATTATAAGTAATTTTAAAGAAATAGTTTTATGCCATAAGGATAATGAAATAAATTTCGTTAAATGATAGTGAATTTTCGTTTGCAAGAATATTTAAAGTAAAAGTATACTCGTTTCGCCGAGCATATTCATAAGCGAGCGCGAAACCGGCTTGTTCTTTTGTCAATGCACTTAACGAAAGGCTTACCGCGATCTTGGGAGGGCGGCTTATCGGATCGTTATCGTTCGATCTGACCGCGTTCCTGGCCTCTGTACCGGTCACGATCGCGGTCCTACGAGCATCCTCTTCTCCCTCTGGACCTTACTTACTTACTTACTTACTTCGTACACGGCAGCTTAATTAAGCGTTATGAGTTGAACTCCTCGTTAACGAAAGGCTACATTCGTTCGTTGGTTACACGTGAACGCGTTTTTATAGCACCGATAGATTTAAAGTACACGTAAAGTAACGTTTGCACGCTCGTGAACCGAAACACTTCTTTTTCCAAAGCGTTCGTTAAATTGCACCGAAGCTATCTTCCTTTCACCTCTCTCTCTCTCTCTCTCTCTCTTTCTGTCTCTTTCTGTCTCTCTCGTTTTCTCTCTCTCTTTCTTCCTTCTTCTGTAGTTCCTAGTCTTATCCAGCCATGCGTTAGAAATAATATTTCTTTTCTGGCCGTCGCAAGCAAGATGGCGCTGAAATAAATTAATTACATCTCCGGCAGGGCTGCCAGCTAATTCGATTTAACACAATTGAGTTGTTCCTTTCGAACCGATGTTCGAAACCCATTCTCTCACTTTCCTCTTACACGTCGAGTTATTATCGATATTTGCACGCTACGATTATTATCGGCAAAGTCCACCTTTCTTACATTCTATCCTTTTCTTTTTATCTCGAGAGTCTCGAGTATTTTCCGATTGAATGCAACGCAATCGTTAACTCGATTATTATCGCGAATTAAAACACACTCGTGATATATTATATCTACCTATATATATATATATATATATATATATATATATATATGGTTATATATGTATATACGAAGAACTTAATAAAGTATCTATCGTAACTTTCGAAGTTTAAGCTTTAACCTATTTATCGTTCTTGTATAAGAACTGACCTCGTCAAAAATTCTTTTTCCATTATTTTTTTCTTTTTTTTTTACCACTCGAATAGACACGAAAGCCGTATGAGAAAAGTATTTAATCGTAATGTAAGAAAAGATGTAAGAAATATGAAAAGAAACTTTTGATAGAATCGATCGGAGGAAGATTCTTCGTTTAAAGCCCGATCTTCCGTATCTCCTTCGCCATATTCCTCGGTTTGCTTCATAGTACATATACACGGACATGAAATCGTGTCGAGTCTGCCAGAAGCACTCTCATTGGATATAATATATCGTCCGGATTAACGGGGCCCTCTTATTGTTTTCCACTCTTGCGAGGAGTTGCGCTCTCCCTCTACCTTTCCCTCCCATCTCTTTCTTTCTCTCTTTCTCTCTTTCTCTCATTCGCCATCCAAGCGCTCCTTTCCTTTCCTTTCCTCTCTTTACTTCCCATACCCCCGTTCACGAACGAACACGGCAGCCACGTTCGCCCTTAGTTATAACTTAATTACAAGAAAAGCTGCTCGCGCGGCAATGGCGGAGCTCCGCTTCGAAGCGATATATATTAGATTTTCCGTCATTAGAAACTTCTTGCCCCGGGAAATTATATCCGCGAGCGAAGCTGAAGGAAAAGGAGAGGGAGTTAGAGTGGGAGTGGCGTATCCAAGCCGATATTCGATTTCTTTTCTTATCAGAAGACTTTGTTCTCGTTTACTTGCTCGTCCAAACAATTAATGAATATTTCTTTATCGAAAAATTGAAATTGCAATAGATGAGAAATAACTCGAACGAATACCAATCTCCGGATAAAAGAATAATAAGATAGAATAATAACGACCGATAGCAAGTAAGTACGTTCGCGATGGCTGCGATGAAATTCAAGATGTTAATTGCCGACAAACCTCTCTAATTACCGTGTCATTACGACCAGCATCTGTATAGGGTATAGAACAGGGGATAGCAAGAGGGACGGTAAGAGGGACGTCAAGAGGGACGACAGGAGGGACGGGCAGCACGCGCTACGCACACAGGATCTCCCGCATATCGCTCTTAATTGTCAGGACTAAGAAGGTTACCATGATACTGGCCGAAGCAACGCGAGCCGCCACGTCGGCGGTAGCTATTGTGCCAATTAAGGCGAAATTCTGTCGTTAGATTATTTTTAAATGGATTATACGACGCGACTCGCGCACATTTGCATTTTGATGAATATTTCATTCTCGGTGTAGTTCGTGTGCGAGAACGTTTTATGCAGAGCTCATGCGAGCGATAAAAACGACCAGCGCCTATTAATTAATCGCTCGAACGAGCGCGATTAATCTGCGACGGAATGGATCACGCAACGACGCTTTGCTCGTATAATGAAACACGACGAAACGATGATCAAAATGACGACGACGACGACGACGACGACGACGACGACGACGACGACGACGACGGTGATGATGATAATGACGCGATAATACCGATCGCCTTCTTCTTCGATTCTTCTTTCGATTCCTGCAACTGGTCTTCCTCACTATTTTGCATATTCTCTCTTATTAACATCGATTTCAGAAATCGATATCATGCGCAAAGAGATACGATCGGGACGACGCATTTACCACAGCTAGTAACCTTCTATACTACATACGTTTCATTAAAATTGTAATAGCGAACGCGTTTACTTCGTGTTTTTATACGAAAGAAATTGTACAACGCCTTCTTTGTATCGCTAAGTACTTCCTACTAATTAATTTCTTCACTAGAATCGAGTTTTTCTCTCTCTTTCTCTCTCTCGATCTGCCTAAGAATTATCGTCGGAATCGATCTAACACGACTTTGATGGTGTAACCAGTAATTAGATCAATAATTAGTATACGGTAAATTTGCGTAACACGTAGATAAAACGTATAGAAGAATTTCTACTTGTTTTGCGTCATAAGAGGGATACCGACTTTCTTCGATAAATATTAAACGACGAAAGTAACGTTTCTTCTTCTTCTTCCTTTTTTTTTCTTTTCTTTTTTTCTTCTTTCCTTTTTCTATAATCATAGAATATCGGCATGTTACTTTAATGAACGGCGTCAATTTCAGCGAACACCACGAGCGTTAGTTTAAAAGTCGTTAATCACAATTCGAGGTAATTTTGTGCGTCTCTCCCGATGCATATCGCTTGGATCCTTTGTACATTAATTCGAGCGAGGAATTATTGATACTCCGATCCGTCTCTTCATCCTTCTTCTCTACGGCCACAACGCGTCTACTCGATTGCACCCAGCCGAGACGTTTCTTTAACGAATAAGTCGACTCCATTACGTCGCCGCGTGGAACATTCACATTCGCTCCTTCCCCCAGAACCTTTTTTCTTCTTCTTCTTCTTCTTCTTCTTCCTACAGCTTTCTCTTTGTTCTATGCCCGAGGCACAAATTCATCCAACGCTATTCTCGAGGAAAAGCTAGACCACCCCCACGGGTTTGACCGCGTGCGGCCGTTTACTTGCGAACGCGTTAATGGCTCCTCGTTTTCGTCTACGTTCAACGAACACCTGTACAACGACGACAACGTATCTGCGTAGTTTCACGGTAATTCGAACGAAAAACTGGTAATAACGCGCGCCAGTACTACCTCGTACCGACTTTTCTATGTTTCTGATAATAGTCTCTGAACTAATACGATTATATTTGACATTGTACTTTAGAAATATTTTCTTTCGTCGAAGAGTAAATATTTAGTTAATGATCAATATGGTTGAACGTATAAGAAGATATATACAGAAACATTACAATAAATATCAAAATATTTTTCTGACTTTTTTGTCGAAAAAAATTTTCTTTGTTGAAAAAAAAGAGATAACGTTTAAGACATTTTCAAGCGAGTTTATTACTGCGGGATAAAACAAATCGAAGTGTTAGTATTGGGGTATAGAAAGCAATAAAGGTGTATTGGAGGAGGTCGGTGCATCGATAGAACGGCACGCGACCCTCAACCCTTTCATTATCATTTCTTTATCCACGCTAGACCATTCTTTCGATCTCTTCTCTCTGTTCTATATTCGTGTTCACGTATACTCTCTCTCCTTCCCTCTTTCTTTTTCACCCTCTATATCAGAGACACGTTCACGTTCTTCGACATCTGCAAAGGGCGGGGAAAGCTTCGAAGCAAAGTGAAGCAAATCACCCTCTCTCTCTCTCTCTCTCTCTTTCTCTTCGCTCAAACACCTTCGCTTTCTCTTTCTCTCCTCCCCTTCGTTCGAATCACCATCGACGACGAGCAATTATTTTGAAATCCATCAGTTTCATCGACGGATTAAGCGTCGTTCGAGAGCGATTAACACCCCAAAGATGATCGATCGATCGAACGACCATTCTTGTTCGCTTTTTCTCGCCGACGCACGTGTGCGACAGCTTACGTGTTAACGTTTAATTGCTAACAGTCACCCTTCTCTATCTTTTGATTTTTACATGATCGTTAGAACTCCTTTTCACGATATCGTTAAAAATAATTCATTAGACAGCTGCACTTGAGAATAATCGTAAAACTCTACGACACCATTTTAAAAGTCATAACTTTAGGAAGAAGAAGAGTAGTTTTGTGGCGTCGAGAAAGGTAAGAAAGAGGTTTTTAACTCTGGGTGCAATCCTTTCGCGGGTGGAGCGATTCTCATAATAAGACGAAAGACTCTTTCTCTCTTTCTCTCTCTCTCTCTCTCTCTCTCTCTCTCTCTCTCCTTCCATCGGTTCTTCCTTCGTGCAAGCAGCGTGGGGGTTCGTTGGACACAAGGCGGTCGCTATGGAAACGGAAGATCAAGTGGGTACGAGGCTGCCTCGCCGGGGGTCGTGCAGTAGCTTGGGGGTGGCTTGGAGGTGGCTTGATTTCTTCATAACGGCCGCCATTATCGCGCTCTCCAACCGTACTCCCCTTCTCTGTCTCCTCCTACAACTCTTCCCTTCTTTTTCCTACTCATTATGTCCAAAGGTGGAAGGGAATATTCTTCTTCTTTTAAAAATGAACTTACAATGGCGTCGGTTTTAATTGGAAAAAGTCTTACTCTTCTCTCATTTCTTTCTTATTGCTTTTTAAATCCTTCGGAGCATTTCGAAAGAAAGAGATAAATTTATTTCGTTTTTCGTCGGTCAGACGTTGCGTAATAATCGATACACTGGATGTATCATAGATAAAAATCAGAAAGCCAAGAATACTCAAATAAATGCCGAGAGTGCGCGTGACGAGTCAAAGCAAAGAGTACTCTTTTTCCATGATTTCGTCTCATCACTATTCACACGATTTTCTAAGGGCTCTGTACTAGGTACTGGTACTACGTACAACCCCTATAGCGGACTATCTCTCTAGACTAGGAGTCGTAGTAGAAACGTGCTCTCCGCATCAGCGATGGAGGGTGTTGCATACATATAGTATAAGAAGCGTCTCCTCAAAAATTGATGCGCGGTCTGGCTCGCCGCCACGCAAACTAGATACCGTATCCAGATGCCGCATCTCGTATTCATGGTGGACCGAGAAAGAAGGGTGAGAAGAAGGAATACAGTCGGGAGACCAACACGAATTCGCCTTCCCTTTGATTACAATATATCGTTGCTTCGAAGCGAATTGCCAAAAGTTAGATATAACAATGTGCCGGGCGTAGCCACGTTACTCAAGCGTCGTGGAAGCGTGGCCACCTTGCAGGATGGTTAAAATACCGCAAAGTCTTCCCCAAATGTCAGCATTAATATTTTATCCACCTCTTCTGCCGCAACCCATCGGTGGAAGCAACTCGGACGTTTCTATGCTTATTACGCTTATTGTTATCGAGGCCGATGGAACTATTGAAATATTAAAATCCGTTTTTCCGTTACTTCTAGCTCGATCGAGCATGTCTACAGGCGAGTTCTTTTCTATCGACGAATTAATAACGACGAGTATTCCGATGGTAAGTATCGTTTCCAATTCGTATTTTCGATATTTTTCCATACGGTGATAGGCAGATCTTGGTAACAATTAAAACGCTCGGAGGTAACTTAAAAGTTAAGACAAAGTTGACGAGAAAGACTTTCGATCGATGATTCCGCTACGGGCGGAAGAAGATCGTAATCGGAAAATAATGACGGGGCTGGCACGCTCTCGTCTTTCGTGCTAACTCGGCAGGTATAGCTATACTCGTCTCGACGAGAGTACGGTGAAGCACCTGTCTGTAGTACTTGAGTCGTAGTATCCGTACAGGTGCCTCCTTAACGTACCTGGTGAATGGCCTGTCTCTCCTCTTACTACTTGTTCGTACGTGCACGAAAAGGATTCGGTCGATCGGTCGGTCGGTCGGTCTCTCGCTCGCTCACTCGCACGAAGCTCGCATCGATGACCTTTATGAATACTGAGAAGCACGTGCTGCCAACGGTAGACACGCAATTGCCGGACTGACAGAAACTGATCCTGCCAAATTAATAAGTCATCGGCGAGACTACCGTACGTTTGTAATTTCGTGGAATACTTCAGAATTAATGCGTGGCCGATTCTTTCCACGCGAAATCCTACTAGTCGCGCGCGTTCCTTCGGAAATAATTATAAAATCGATAACCGTCTGGATAATTTAATTTCTTTATTTATCCTTCTCGAACGTTGAATTAATTAAGTTTAAATTATCAGCTGTGCCCTCGTTACATTTAATTTTTTTTATCATTCTCATACGTGGAATTTAACGCGTTTATAAGTAGATTTGCTTATCCGGGAGATCAGATAATGGGTTTAAATGGCAGGTAGGTGCCAATAAATCGTCTCACTTCCTGACTGACCAAAAGCGAACTCGAATGCTACGACCGAGCGAACAGCCGGATCGAATCGGCGAACGGAGGAGCGAGAAAAAAGGGGCATGTGCAAGTCGCAACTGTTTTATGACTCTCCAGAGAGGGGTGCTCCGCATTTATTCGCGATCGTATCTCCACAAAGTCCGTTGCGATATTTCAACATTTGCGCGCACCGAGTCGCGACCAACTCGAAACGTATTCATTTCTTTTCGATGGACGATCGCATTTACCTTCTTAAATCGACAATGATAAAAATTACCTTGCTACGAATGGGAATGGTATAGGCCGAGGGAATCTACTCTCAGGAATATTTGTCGTCGTAGTCGTTGTTGCAACGATGTCGTTGATATTCATTACGACGATTCCCGACGTTTCTCAGCACCCATGAATAATACACGACGATTTAATCATTTTTTCTGTTTTTTTTTTTTTTCTTTTTTCTTTTATCGAGTGCTCGGGGCGTTATTACACTTGCGTCTAATGTGCACCAGAAAAAGTCGAACGTTCGCGGACTATAATTAGATAGATATCCGCACGAGGCCACCGTTCATATTTAATGTAAGCGTGTGCCAGTTTCTAAAGACAGTCCTTCGTTCAATAATGAAGCGATCGCATCAAGGATGTTACATTGTTCGCGTCGCCTTATTTCTTCTTCGGCGCGGTCACCTAAATGGAAAGACATTTCGTTATCGACGCCGTACCATTTCTCTCTGTATTTTTCTTATTTATCTACCGTCCATTTGCGAGGGTTAGGAAACTCCGAATGTCGTCCAGCGTCTACGGCGAAGACGCGAGGAGGAGCGGAAAGGTGGGATTATCTGAATACAGTCGTTTCGGGGGTGAGTTGCGACCCCCCAGGGTGTAGTAGGTGGCCGCCCTTAGGGTCGGTCACATCGGCGAGCCACCCTACCGGTGCTCCGCTGACGTATGGTGGTCATCTTCTCACCGAATTACCACCATCTTCTTTTTCCTCGGTCTACGTTCTCTCCCAGGAAGGGTCCATCAAATAGATTATTTGAATATCGATCGATCGAACGAGACCGCGGACAATGGACGGACTATCGTTCCTCTCCTACGTTCTCCTCTTTCAAGAAATTGCACTCGTGAAAAGGACCGAAAGTGATTTAGCATAATTCGAAGGAACTATCTCGGAGTTCCATCCGCACGTATGGCTTAATCAGTCCGAATGTGGCTATCTCGAAAGTCGTTATTCATGCGGGATAACCTCTGTCGAGGGTGTTACCCGTAAGGATTAACGTAAAATGGAAAGGAGCTGTATATCTCTGTCAGAAATCTTGGTCTCATTGCGGAAGGGGAAGCGTGCGACCGAACGTTCTTTAATTAAATCGAAAAACCAGTCCTTTCGATCGAACGCATGAATAGAGTTTTTTCGTGTGTGCAGATTTCGCGTAGGACGGAGTTTCGCGAGGTCGAACCAATGACGAATCAATCCTCGGGATAAAAGGAAGGGGAAAAGGAAAGAAACTTCGTGGGCCTTTCTTTTCTAAAATCACGTTCGACTCGTCGTCGAGCTAACTCATAAATACGGATGCGCGCGTGACTGTCGCGCGAGTCCTTTTGAAATGGTGTCCCGTCAATTTGAAAGGGGCGGAGGGGGAGGGGGAAACGAAAGGGAAAAGTTTCTTCGTCGAGTTTTAACGAAACGTCACTAACGAGAGCCCGTTGCACTTTTTGTTGCAGCCAGCGACGCGCTCGGCCGAATCGATAAGGAGCCAGCCTCGCCGGAATCCATACAAGGTGAGTTTGCACGGAGAGTTTCATCGTCCGTCTGTCGTGTCCGCTCCTTCTCGATAAGATTAACGTACGAAACGCGTTTAACCTTCGAATAGCCGGAACATAAATTTTCCAAACGAATAATGCCTCGCCTCTCCACACCACGGCGAGTTCGAGCCGAAGGACGACTCATCGAATCGAACGATGCGCGAGTCTCGCCCTTCCCTTCTTACCTTTCCTTTTGATTTTCAGATGTGCCACGACAAGAACAATTTCCGATTAACTTTCTCGTGAGCGTCTCCAATCGGAATTCAAAAGCGAACAAACGCAAAAGAGAAACGACAGACGAACGAAAAAACCATCACTCCGACTACTACCTAATTTATGCGCTTGCGATCGATTCCATCGAAGGTTGTAGAAACCTAATTGAAATTAAAAAGAAAATGAAAATTCGTTCGGTGATTATATTCATGGATCAGATACCTCTGATTTTTTTCTCTCGTTTCTTAAAGATAACAACTTCTTCGTGATCATCCAAAGTTCACGACTACTCGGCTAATTCTTTTCCACGTAAAGTATGTCATAAAGACAATTACATTCGTTGAGTACCGCCCTACGGCTTCTCGGAGCTTTGTCATTTGCCTCGAAGAATTCTTTCGCGGCGTATAACCGACCTTTTAACATCGGGCATTATCCTGGTTGCTCACGGCAGGCAAAGTCCGAGGAGGGTCGGTCAAATCGCTTGAATTTTTGTCAGCGTCGTAAAACTGTGCTCACGGATTTCGCGAAAATTCCCATCTTTTCGTCTGTCATCGTTTTTATTATACGTTTCTTCGGAGACGTAATTGATAGACATTTTCTATTCGTGGAACTTGTAAACTTCGGTCGCAGAACGACCGATTCAAAGCAACAAATTCTCACAGACTTCTGTTATATATGAATTAATCGCTCGTTATATTCCTTCAGTATTATTTGTAATCGTTTATTCCAAGAATATGATCGTCCTGTTCCATTGAACATTTCTTTCTTGAACACGTGCCGAAGCGTTACAAAGGCGTGACGCTGTACCGTTAAAGAAAGATGACGTTAATGGAACGTGCGATAAGAAATTATCTTTATCGGTAAAAGTATAGCTCAACTCATGCGTAAAATTTTATCCACCGTTTCACTCTCGATTGAGTGATATCTATTTAGTTTGAAAATAACTTGATCTTCCTTCGTGGAGGCATGGTATGAGCATTGGTTAAAGAAAAAAAAAGAAAAAAAAAAGAAGAAAAAGAAAAAGGAATAATAAGAAAAGAAAGGAAGGAAAAAGAAAAAGAAAAGAACAGAAAATTCGAGGAACGATGTTTCGAATTGGCGATCGATCGAATCGATGGATTCGAAGGAAGCGATCGACGGGGAAGAAACGAGAGTACGGAAACGTGGAGGAGCTTCGAGCAAAAAAGTTTCCACCAGGGCAGGACTCTGGGAAAGTCTGAGAACCGGTCGTAAGCAAGATACTCCTCGTTTCTGTTCGTAGCTCTTCGACGTTGGTAGGTATCTGCCTACGACGAAACGAACGAGACAAATGGAGAAACAAGAAAGTAATCAGCGAGTTCGAAAAGGCGCGTCGGTGGGGTGATGATGACGGTAACGGCGCAACGTTGAGGGACGATGGAAAAGAGAGAAAGAGAGAGAGAGAGAGAGAGAGAGAGAGAGAGAGAGAAAGAGAGAAGAGTGGGTAGAACAGATCATCTTGAACCTGTGTTTTACTTTATAGCATTTAGCCCGTTGTTTGTCTTATTGCTATTAGCCTCGGCCAATTAGTAATTTTATTTTTAATGTGGATTCCATGAATCGGGCCCACTGTGAACGCGCATACGAGAGAGGGAGTACGAGCGAGGCCAAGCGAGGCCAAGCGAGAAGGTTCACAGAAGAAGAGAGAAGAGAGGAGAGAGAGAGAGAAAGAGAAAAAGAGAGAAAGAAAAAGAGAGAGAGAGAGAGGAGGAGGGATTAGAAGAACGGAGTAGGGGGTACGCAATACGTAGGATGCTCGGAAGGAGGGGGCATGTCATTAGGAGTCATTAATATCACGGACCTCTGTAATTTGACACACTTCCGATAGCCTAGCGCCACCACCGCCGCCACCACCGCCACCACCCGCTCCATTTTTTTTTCTTCACTGGACCCCCTTTACCACCGTCCTCCTCTTCTCCCCCCCTCTCTCTCTCTTTCTTTCTCTCTCGCGAATAAGCACGTCGGGAACGCTGAAACCATCGACGAAACTTCGTCGTGAATGCTGTGCCTGCGATATTCGTGTCATTTCAAATGGACCGACAGTGATTCTCAACCGTTTCTTCCTTCGAAGGATCTATCGTCCATCTTGCACATTCTACGAAACATCTCGAATGTCGATAATTAACCAGCAACGGTACCAAGATGATAATACCGCATACGGGTGCCAGCTGCTCGATCTTCATCGATCAAAGTCGAATCGATTGACTCGTTGCAAAATCTCATGCTCGCTATGAGTCAACGCGTCGCAACGGATGAAGCCAAGATCAATATGATTTGCGGATGCTAATCGAATCGCTAATCGTTTATTCCTTGATCGTACTGGCACACCTGTTCGACCTATATGGTCACTCTAGAGATTCCTTTAACGCGAACTTCATGGAAATCTTAGGTTGTGCGGTTCGAAACGAGCACGTCTCTCATCATACTTTATAATATCTTTACGATATCTAAGAATAATCGATGTCTTATTAAATAATTGAATTAAAAATCTATCAGAATCGAGAAGTAAAATTTTACTAAGTATCTTCGATTTTTTGCGAAGCATATATATATATATATACCTATCGAGTAATATACAATTTCCCTTCACCTTTACCATTTTACCGTTCACCTGTCGATCGTTATCCATTGAAATCGATATCACTATTCAGCACGTCGGAGGCGGTAATTTAATATCGCGAATTCCTATTCCTTCCAGTATACGTAAACTGCTTTCACCGGCAAGGCACGTTACTATAATGTCGAGAGAAGCGAACGATAAGATCGTAGATAAAGTTATTGATCGCAAATTAGCCTTTCGTATATCTTGGTCCGAGTTGGAATTTCAGCCAAGTCTCATAGAACTAAAACTAAACGATGAATTTGAATCGAGTTCGAAGCTCGTTTTAACGATTAGACGAAATCAAAAACGAAAGAAGAAAAGAATCCTCGGAATCTCGAAGAATCGCATCGGAAAAACTTCTGTAAAGAGTTTTGAATCGAAGGAAACGATAGAGTTAGAGAAGAAGAGAAATCCTAAGAACCGATGCGATCGGTTTCACTTGAAATGCAAACGATCTTTATGATAAAGTCGCGAGAAATCGGTTTGCTCGCAAGGGTACGAGCCTATAATACGTCTTCCTGGTGACTTTGTTATTCAAATTTGAGGAGAAAGAGTGAGAATCGGGGACGAGATGACCATGGAAAACCGCTTTTGAATACCCAAGCGTTCTCTAACCCTCGATACCAGAACGGAACTTCACGCTTCGAGTCCTTCAACGTTCAGTTTTCTACTTACGATGAACGCGTAAAAACTTCAATCTATAGTTGACATCGAATTTTTACGAATATTATAAAATCATATTAAAATCACGATAGCGATCTATATTCTCTATGCTCACCAAAATATGGAACTCCTTTTGAGCTTTATCAAATATTTTCGGTAAAGTGGTCACTTTGTTATTCGAATCGAGGGTGACGATGTGAACCTCTCTCCTGAATGCTAAAAAGTCGTCCCTCAACCCCGATGCTTCTACCACCTACCCTTTTATCCTCTTTTCGATTCATGCCTCAGGTTTAAAGGGAGACGAAAGCAAATTCAAATTTCGTGGGACGGCTTTCTCAGGGATTTTTATACATTACTGTGGTTATCCACTGCGAAATATCTTGTAAACGGAATACGTTGATCTTTCCGAGTCGTAACTAGCAGTAAAAGAAGAAGAAGAAGAAGTAGAAGAAGAAGAAAAAAGAAAAAGATACATCAGGCTCTTCGATTAAGAGAGATTAATCGTCTCGCCCACTCGAAAAATAAAAACGATTTAAAAAACAAAAAAAAAAGTATGAAAGAAACTCGTGAGAAGAACGGCAAATGGGATTAAGAAGCAAAAGGAAAAAAGGGAGGGAAGATATTTATGAAAATGGCAGCGATCGACGAGTGGGTGACGACGCCATTGTTGCTCGTTCCATAAAAGACTAGCAATTAGCAATTAAACCAATAACTCTGCAATTGGTGATTCCATTAATGGACACGACGTTCCCACAGAGGACGAACGTTTTTCACTGTTTTTCTTACTGATCCCCTGCTGCCGAGCCATACAATTGCTTGATAAACGTGTATAATAAGAACTGACCTTTTTCTTTTCATTGATCGCTTTCTTCATTATTCAATTCCTTTAAGCTAATTTTTAATCTGAATTTTATTAAATTCTGAAAACGATAAAGTTTATCGATAAAATTCATACTCGTCGAACGGGCATTGAAAGTCTTCAAAAAGAATTATAATTTAATTAATCAACGAAATAATCGATTGACCCTTTCTTAGAATCACGAAAGGTCAGGAAAAAAGAAAGAAAAAAAATACCAACTCAAATCTTGCCACTCATCAGCCTGTTGCAGCGTTACTCCCTTAGAACCGGACTTGGTGGCCGTATAAAAAAAGCTAGAGGGTTGCACCCCTTGAGAGATAGCATATATATGTATGTACAAGGATACAATCGCGTGCTGTCGAAGAACACGATGGTAATTGATTATAATAAGCAACGAGTAAGGAAGAATGAAAGGAAAAAAGAAATGAGGGAGCGTAAACTAGTCGATCTTATCGAAGGCTGCTAAATAGCACTTAAATGTCCATTTAATTAACAAATCTTTCTCTTTTCTTTTTCACCTTTAAGATCGAATTTCTCACGAGTTCAAAAATTCGTCGGATATCGAAAATATTTTCTTTTTTCGTAGACGAAGCAAACGAAATTAAAAACACGTATCTCTCGGGTAACATTATGTTTAGAGTAGAAGAAAAAGAAAACTAGGAAAACTTTTTTTTAAAAAGGTTATTAACAAAGACCGGTAGAGAAAGGCGAAAGGAGGTTGGAGAAAGAGACGAACAGGAGTGCCGACAGCGGGGGCGTTCGATAATTTATCGTCTTCATTTGGCCGCGTCCATATTTATTACGTCGTTACGAACAATATGGCGCCTATTAAGCGAAATACGAGCTTTAACCTCGCGTCAAATCGAATTAATATTGTGTTAGTACTCTAACACGTTCTTGCACATCTAATCCTAAGATACCTTCGATAATAAGCTTAATAAATATTGATTGTTTAATTAATGTACAATCGTTGGCGTAGGGGACAATGCGTACTATCGGCAGTTCGTTGGTACGCCCACTTTAAGCTACGGTTAATTTATGATCCGTTCATTTTCTCTATCGTGAGGAAACAGCGCTCTCTTACGCGCGACTTTTCATTCGTTTAATTGCCGATCATACGAGCCAAGGGAATTGAAGATTTCTGAAGAAGGGAGAACAACTTTGTCAAGGAAAGGAAAGTTATCTATCAAACGGTATCGTTATTCGCGAGAATAAAACATACACAGAAAATAAACTAAAAGGACACGCTAAGAAATCGAGAAAACGTATTTCATAGCTATTTGCTATAAGAAAGAGGAAATTATCAATAAAAAATCAAAGATATAATCATTGATATGCTTTTAAAAGACAAGTCTATATACTAATAAATTGTACGCAAGATACGTAACGTAACATTGCCTCTTTATAGTAAAGGTAAGGGGAGAAAAAAGGAAGAAAGGAAGGAAAGGAAGAAGGAAAGAAGAAAGAAAGATAGGAAGGAAAGAAGGAAGGAGAGACGCGGCTCTCGTTATTCCCGCGTCTTTCCTCGAAGATCTTTTACGCTTCTGCAGAAACCCGATAACCTCGTCAGCTATTAAGCCAGAACCGTGCAGCTTCGTAAAAGGAAGGAAGGGAGGGTAAAGGGCGAGCCGGTAACAATGGAAGTAAAGGTCCGGACGCGTTTGCTATAAGAGAAAGCAAGAGAGAGAGAGAGAGAGAGAGAGAGAGAGGAGGAGAGAGAGAGAGAAGGAGAGAGAGAAGGAAAGAGAGAGAGTGATGTCTCGATGTTCGGGAAAGAGAGAAAAAGGCGCTACTTGGCTGTTACCTTCGTTGGATGATCGTCATCTTACGAGAATGCAAGAAGCGTCGATGCCGAGGTGAAGATATTTTCTCGACGGTTAAGCGCGACCCTTCTCTCTCTTTCTCTCTCTCTCTCTGTTCATTGCCATCCTCCTCGTTTCTCGAGAAATCTCCTTCGATCGCAATTACCGTATTTTATGACGCTATGCCGAAATGTAACTTACGATCGGGATTGGACGATCGAAGAAGGAGATACTGTCGCTATATGCATCCTCCCTTATCGTTAACCGATTTGATTGATGTTACGAAAGGATAACTAACGTTAACGAATAAATTCAAAGATTTTTCAAATGAAAAAAAAAAGAAAAACAAGAGAAAAGGATTTACGATGCGAAAGAAACAACCGATTCAGATCTTACGTTCCTAATTGATATTTTCCGGAGAAACAGAGTCATCGTCTAGACGTCGTAATTGTAGCGAAAGGACAAAGGACGACGTTTCGAACGGCAAACGTCTCGTCGTTATATCCTTTAAGAAACGGACCTCGAATGATGGCTTTACGGCGGCAAACGATCAAACTCTGGCAAAACGAAGATGCACCGGGAATAATTAAAGTTATTAAATGGACCGATTTTCGATCGTTGGAAGCAGCTATAAAATTGATAATTGGTTTAATACGCCATCTCGCTCAAAATTTTACAAGGACCACCCTTAAACCGTTAAACTTCGAAAGGAACTCGCACGAGTGTTGAAAAAATTCGATGACCTTGTATTTATGAATGAAGGGAATGAGAAATAACGACTATTCTTTTTACGAAACAATGGACAATTTATAAAAAAAAAAAAGAAAAAAAGTTTATACGACAGGGAGAAAGGTGAAAAAGCTAATGAAAAAAATCTCTGCGGAGGGCCGATAAGCTTGAGGGTATTTCACACTCGGTCAACCCTTGTATCGCGAAGGGCGCTAATGTAGCGTTATTTAACTCGGTTAGATGTCCTCCCCCTTTTTTGTGCTGGACGACCGACTCGTTCTCCAAGAGCCCCAGGAAAAATCCGGGGGTGCTCGTCGTCCCGTGAAAACACCGCGAGGGCGGTGACACGCATAAAGTAGCAACCAGTTCCGGTTTATGTCGTCAGGTGGAAATAGAAGAGCTGAAAATTTTTGATACGCAGGAGTGCCGTTCACTCGAGTCAACTTTTACATTTAATCGATTATTCTTATTGGAAAATGATATATATATATTCTTTTTTATAAATTACAAAAAATTTGAAGATAAAAAATTCAGAAATAGTTTCGAAAAAATCTCACAAGATTTCTTTTTAATATAATCTGAAAAAGTGTTTCATTTGTAAAGGAACGAATATCAAGGTTGGTATGTAGCACGTGCCAGAAAGCAATATCTGCCGAATGCGTTAAGGAAGTCGCATACATCGAAGTCACTACAGCGTGAAAATAGAATGTAAAGTGTTCGCAAGGACTCTCCCATCTCGAACTGACCGCCGGGTCTGCCTACGGCGCATATATAAGGGGTGCTTTCTACTGGGGGGGTTGGTTTGACGTGTATGACGTGCCGTCCACGTGACCAGCCTACCAAGCTGACAATCACTGCCCAGAACTACGCAGGATGAATCTTAAATATGGGATATTCAAATAATCTTGGCGTTACCCTCTCTTTCTCGTTTCTCGTCTTGTCGATTTTTCGAGGCATGAAGACTATCGACTACCATGAGACGAAAATAACACGGAGAGTCCCTTTTCTCCGAGTATCGATTAATCTTCGCAAAACCTTCATATCTTTGATATATATATATATATATATATATATATATATATATATATACATCCTTACATGCATATATATTAGAACGGTTTATCTTTTATACATATATACACATATATACGTATAGAAAAGAAATATATTTTTTATTTTACCTTTATCTTACTTTTAAATATAAAAGCATTGAAATAAATTAAAAACATTATATCGAAATTTGTATGACTCGAACGTTTTCAACGAATACAAGTCCGATAGAAAACACGAAGAAGTGTCGATAGTGAAGAGCATGCAGTTCTATCATATCATACATCACTGCCAGGCGAGAAGAGGGCTTCCAATACCAAATACAGTCCGCGTGCGACTATGGAAGTTGTACGAGAAAACCTTCTCTTTTATATGCATAGCCTCATTTCCTTATCGGAAATTTACGGCGAACGCGATGACTCGACTTTGCAATTTCCCGTGGTACTCCGATCGATGTCATACGACTATCATTCCATAAGAATTTTCTTTTGATCAAGAAAAAAGAAAAAAGAAAAATAACAAAAAATAAAATATCACTTCTTTCTATAGAAGACTTAGGTTCTTCGTCGAAAGGCTCGAAGCATCTGTGCGATCATCTTTCCTTTCGAAGCTGCGTTATGGACCGTTATGCGGCACGTAGGTGGATATATTGCGGTGCCGACTCGCGCGTTTACCCTATGGGCACGTGCCAAAGCATGAGGGGGCTCACGATCATACACGTGGGTTGTGTCTGTGTTTCATTATAACGGTAGCTATCGACAACGATGACTACGATGATTTAACTGTTATCTACGTTAGAACTAGTTATGTCTACATCTGCCTCACATAACTTCACGATCCTTTCCCTTTCATCGAGGATCAAATCTCGACAATTTTCTTCTTACTTTATTTCAATATGAAATATTGCTATAAAGTTTGAAGAAAAAGAAAAAAAAAAAAGGGAAAAACAGAACATATTTCTTTGGGCATCCTTATTCGCGCGCCATTTTTTTCAAGAATACATCTGCTAAGGGATTGCTCCAATGCCATCAGGGATATTCAAAAAGGGGTGTAGCAAATAGAAGACAGGCTTAAAAATCCGAAGAGAATCACAAAGAGGCGGAGACGGACGCGTGCCTGACGTCCATACAATCCAATATATCTACATACGGAACACCCATATTTCTTATAAGCATCATATATAAGTATATCTCATAAATATTATTTTACACAAATATTAATTTAAATGATAACTCGATAATCTCTTTGTTAATTGCAACAAGATTTGATTGATCTTTGAAAATCTGATATATCTCGTTAGGAATAATCTTTAAAATGGCGCTAGTTTGCATGAGTTGCGCATAGAAACATCGAGGATACGCTTAAACGCGTAAACCACGGCCGGTTACACAACCATAAGCAGCATGTATTCGTGTGCGTAAGCAAGGATGAAAGAGAAAAGAAGAGGTGGGACACGTGCCTTTGGTAGCACGCGACTAACCTAACGGTTTTAGACTCACCCCACGGCACGCTCGAAAACCAGTCCACCCCTTCTCTTTCCCTCTCTCGTCACCCTTGCCGTCACCGCGGCCGCGACGGTAGAAGCGACGGTAGTAACGCCGCTGCAAAACACGCTGGAGGAAACACTGTTATTCTATTGGCTCGAATCCGTCCCCTTCGTTCGTTCCCCTTTCGATAACACGCTTTCCTCGCCTGCAGCCTCCTCCTCGACGACTCGATAGAAATGGTACAAACACACCCGGTATATGTCCGGACAATAGTTTACCCGTTTAGCTTCTTCCTACCAGTCATATACTACTCTCTATCACCGCCATGTTTAATCCTCAAAAACTATCAAATAAATTAATAAGAGAAAGAAATATACAAAAAAAAGAAATGATTACGAATTTTCATCATTATTTAACATTAGATTATAATCATGACAATTTTTTTTTTTTACTCATCACTTCGTATAAACGGTGAAACAATAAGTTTCATCGATCATCAAGTTTTACAAAATAATATTAAAAGAAAATTTGATTTGACTGAAATTTCATTTGTCTCTTTTATCGTTAAATAATATTTCTGCGACCATGGGTATTCTAATACGCGAGATCGAAGAATTTTACTTCCGATTAAACGAACGTGAACAACGTGGGTCGTCATTTCGTTCGGATGCATTCGAAGAAACTAAAATAAAATAGAAGTGAATTCGATTTGAAATTTGATGCTTGTCTGCATCGCGATTAGGATCTTCGCGAGAATGGAAACGATCCTAGAGAGAGCTCTCAATCGAATGACGCTAGACCTTAATAAAATCGTAAGTCGGTTGACAGACGATGCGTACAGAACGGAATAATACGAGTGAATTCCTCCCCCGTCAGTTCGGGGTTGCTCGTATTGTTGTCGCCTTTACGTAAGAATACCGAAGGAAGGACGACACGGAGGCAGATGCCGCTTAAACTTTCCACCACGTTAAAGAACGACCAAAAAAGAAGGAAAAGAAAAGAAGGAAAAATTCTGATGACATTGTGAATGCTTTTAATAATGCTATCTCCACCCTACTATTAGGATGATAGTTCACAAACTCAAAAAATCGAATCAACCGATTATATGAAACCATATGAAACGATTGAAAGAATCGAAAATCTTTAATTACGATATTTCGAGCTTGAGCAAACTTTTTTATAAAGTTCTTTGCAACCTTTACAAATGAAAATGAAGAAAGAAAAAAATTTGTTCTTTCGACGAATATACATTTAACACATTAACACTGTTATACCTCTCACGGAATAAGACAAAAGAAGTTAATTTCACACGAAAGAAGTTCATTTTACCGAGCAGAACCATGAATTACCTATCTTCTCTTGCGCTAATTACAATGGTAGGTCCAATTACGGAACGAAGAATCACCGAGAAGGAGCTTGAAGAATGCAAAGAAGAATGGCGAACGAAAACCGTGCAAAAAGTGAAATATCTTAAGAGAGAAGTAAGGAAGATGGGAAGGAAGGAAAGAAGGAAGGAAAGAAGGAAGGAAGGAAGGAAGGAAGGAAAGAAGGAAGGAATGAAATGGAATGGAATCGAATGGAATGGAATGGAATGGAATGGAATGGAAGAAGGAAGAACGGGCTGTGTTAGAAAGAACGAGGGATGTAACCGCGAAATCGAGCCGAGCCGTGAAAATAACGATTTCTCCTTTGTGACGGCGTTCGTCAAACCGAGAAGAGATGAGAGAAGAGGAGAGAAGAGGAAAGAAGAAGAAGAAGAAGAAGAAGAAGAAGAGAAGCCGGTTTCACCACCGAAGGTGAGGTCCTCCGTGACTCGTCGATATTTTTCCTGAGCTCCGCGTCCGGAATCGATATTTTATGTAGATCACGCGTAAAAGGGAAACACGCCCTCGTCGCTCGGCCACTATTCTCGCCTTGGCGAACAAAAACATCCTCCTCGGATCCCACGCGAGAGAAGACGAGTTTCGGTACGAACGAAGAAAACGACAACAGAGATGACTCTTTGGAGAGGGGGAAATGGTGAAAGAGGAAGAAAAAGTATAAAAGAGAAACGAAACGTGCTATCGATGAATCTTTGTACGCGCACTCTCAGAATTCATTCAGAAAATTGAAATTTTTTTCTCGCCTCTATTCATACGATAATTTTGACGAATTAAATATACGCGTTTGCTTACTTACAAGCCGAGATTAGATCAATCTTTTTCCATTTTGAAATTAATATTCCAGCTCGTTTCTTAATTATTACTTGCTTACTGATACCTACGAAGAGTACTGATATTTATTAAGTTTTTAAAAATATGTAACAAGTCATGAAAGTTAATAAGAAATAGACAGGAAAGAAATAACATTCAACGTGAAAAAGTAACACGCACGATTCAGGTGCAGCATTGTCCGATCTTATCACCTGACGTACGTACGAGCAGGGTGCATTTTCGAATGACGAGTTTCTCGTATAAAGGTCAGATCGTCGACTGCTTTTCATTGAGTCTCGTGAAAAGATATAAAAAGGGAGAAAAAGTAGAAGCTAAGGTCAAAGACACCATCCGCTTCGAATAATGCGGAAAAATAGCGCAACGATCGAATGCGCCCAGCTGCAGAGCCCTCCTACAAAACGGACCCTGTGTATTGTGTAACATTCGTGTGCATACTTACTAAGAACGAATTTTTAGGATTGAATATGCGTGAGAATGTGCGTAGGTGATGGATAGACGGTCGTCCTGTCGCTCGTACAAACGTTAAACGGACTTCAATAGTTTGAAATTGCATAGGCATTGCCATTGGATGAGCGCGTCGTAAAATTTTGAACGTTGAACTATGTGAAAAATTGTCTCTATACCTACGCAACTTTACCGTGAGATAGAATCGTATTTTAGCTTGTTAACGGATAACGAAAAAAAAAAAAAAGAAAAAGAAAAAACGGTTCGAAAAATTTTTCAAAACTTCGAATGTGTGTTCTTCAACGAAACAACGGTCGTTCCGTTTCTGTATTGGTACGTAACACGTGAAAGAAAGAAAACGTGACGGTTGCCTTATCTTACGTTGGTACGAACGCACATCTAGATGTTACCCTCGCACCTGGTTACGCACCGTCAGTTATTTTCTATGTCAGGTCTTTCGAGAAACGCGGAACAACGCGAGCCCTTCTTAAAAAAGGGTAGAATGCGAGAACGAAGAGAAATCGCCCCAAAAAACCATTCCGATCCCCTCCTCGCACGGTCTCTATCTCTTACCTTCCCTCTTCTTTTGCCGCGAATCGAGGAATTCGGTAGAGCTTCTCACGGCAAGAAAAGTTGAATTTTAGATAGAGGAGGACTTTTTTTTCGAAGGGAGACGACGTAAATTTGGGAAGAAAAAGAAATAAAAAAAAAAGCAAAAAGTCTCTGCATAGGTGTATACTCACTGTACACGTATGTAACGCACACACATACACGTGCATTTAATCCTGTAAGAGAACGGATGAAATGACGGTTGGCTTATCTAAGATACTGAACTTCTAATACGATATTTGTGTGCATTTGCCATGAACACCTGGCGATGCGCGGGCATTATTTTTCTATCGATCCATCGTATCTTTTTTTTTCTTTTTTCGTCTATCTTGCCTCATTCGCGTTAAAGATGAAACGACCACATGTGTTTCCTTTAGAAATATCTACCTCATTCCCCGATGCGATTCTCACGAAAAAAAGCGCAATTTTGATAGAAAAATAAGGGTCATGGAAAATGCAAATTTAAAGGGGAGGGGGAAAGAAGGAGAGGAAAAGCTGCACGTATAAAAGTTACCGTGTAAGTACCTGCTTTCCCTACTTTTGAAAAATAAGAAAGATACGTAAGAGCGCGAGAGGACGAGTAAAACGAAGTTTTATAGAGAATCGACCAATCCTGGGAGAACGCATTGAAACTTCCTGTCGATGCTGTCCTACCTGACCTGTCGATGCTTTTTTTACGATTCCAAGGGAATCAGGTAGGAAGGGAGACATGAGAAAGAGAGAGAGAGAGAGAGAGAGACAGAGGGAGGGAGAGAGAAAACGAGAAGAGGAGCAGAAATCGAGACTGCTCACCCAAAAAGTGGCGTCTCGGTGCTCAGAGTTCACAGGATTTTGAATTTTTTTTCCTCCCCAACGATCGTTCCTTCCTTACCTTGCAATCCCTCCCCACCATAGAGCCCGTTTCGCCAAGCTTTTTACGAGGTTTCGCCTTACTTTCTCACTCTTTTCGTTTCTCTTTTTATCTTCTGTCGGAATCCGAAGTCGATGGGAACGTCCGAGTGCCGTTCAAATGGCTGAGCAACTTCTCTTTTTAGTTCACTGACCCTCTACCTATTCCCTCTCGATATTTACCGTGATGATCAACTCGATCCTACTAATTTCTTCATTCGCTCTTACATTTCTTAAAGTTTCTTAAGTCTTAAATTATCATGTACATTATTCTTATGACGTAAGAATGGAAAAAAAATGATTTTTACACGGAGAAAGTTCGCAGTCATATTTCAGGTATATACGGTTGCAACCCTATCGTAGAAAAAGATCTTTAAGCGTATCGAAGTAATTATTATTAAAACCGTTACGGTACGAAACGCGTGCCAAGCGTTGACGGAAAAAGCTCGTTTGCTAGAATCGACCGATCGGTTCCATTCTATATTGTTCGACGTTTCTACGTTGTGTTCGTACGATTTCCTAGAAGCAAACGCAACGGGGATGTGAGGGAGGTAGTCATAAGATATCTATGATGATGGATGCACGAAGGGTTGCTCCGTGAGCAAAAGGGAGAGTAGAAAAAAGAGTAGGTTCGAAAGGGTAAACCGATCCTCATTGGGCGGTATCGTTCGTCTACGAGAAGAGTCCCGACCAATCGAAGCTCCCCCATCGAAACATCGAAGAGCACGTGGTGTTAGCGATGTTGGTGGGGATGGTCCTTTCACCCTCCGGGTCGCGCTACTTTCGTTGCGTCATTCTAACATTCGTCCTGCATCGGTCCGTCGACGAAGATCCAAAGAACTTGTGCATTCGCGTTGGTGCTAATAATCTATCGAACGATTAATACAGAAAAAAAAGAAGATAAAGAAAAAGAAGACACAATCTTTATTTCCTTAAGCACGCGTACGATATAGATACGGCATGAAATCGCATTTCTGGGAAAAGATCCGAACGATCGTTCGTCGCGATCGTTGTCGATCAAAAACGACGATTATTCGATGTTCCCCATGAACGTCTTCAAGATAAATTCGTGCTGGATCTCGAGAATCATTTCGATGTGATCACGAGGAGGATCACGAACAAAACCTCTGAGAGAAAGGAGGTTAACATGGTCTTCCTCGAAGACCCGAAAATGATCTTTACGGACATGCGCCTTCATGCCACCAGCACACCAACATCCACCCCAACGCGATACAGTGATCGTCATCGGAAGTATAGGCCACAGAACAACAATGACTGTACGATTATAACGAAAATTGTTCTCTCTTCTATAGCAACAGTTTGTAGAAGAATACAAATTTCTAAATGAAATATTTCCGATCGCGATTACAATCTAATCTTTTCTTATTTCCTTTTTATTCCAGATGCGGATCTACACGCTGAGGTCGAAGGAGCCGAGCTCAGTGGAGACGATCGAAGTATCACGAGTGATATTCAAGATGTCACCGACGCGAATCTCGATCACGATTCAATGGACTCGGATAGGGAAGCTCTTAATTTGGTTCGTAAAATTATTTATATTATACATATTACAAGCGATGCATTTCAAGAATATTGCGTTAATATTAAAACTTTCTTAAATTATCGAAGGGACAATAAAAGATAGAGAACTTTTTTAAGTTTAATATTTAAAAGAAAACGAAAGATCTGACATTTTAGTCGGGTTCTTGAGTGCGCAAAAAATGGTTGTGATCAATATTTGACAGTTAAATAAGAGAAGGGACTTCAAAGTAGAAAGACGGAGAAGAAAAGAGGGATGTATTTTATAAAACATAAAAGAGAAAGATAAACCTTAGTGACCAATATCCTGACCTGGTCAAATGTAAACACAGCTTTATTCGACGTTGTTTATATAGCGTTATTAGCAAGGGCACCTACCTTTTCTGATTCCACGTTATATCGTGAAATCTCACCGTATGAGAAAATTTGATGAAATTGATATTAATTAGTAACTTTCGAGACGAAATAAGATAAAACGGGTTTCAAGAAAATCGATAAATCTGTGTTATAGGTCACTGATGTATCACATCGTAATAGTAGCAGTGGCACCAGCGGCAGTTCATCTTCGCCAAGTTCTGCAGTGAGTAGTCAATTGACTGGTACGCATCAGCAACAGCAGCAACAACAACAACAGCAGCAGCAGCAGCAACAACAACAACAACAACATACGAGCACGCAAAACAGTGGAAGCTCACAGGCTGCGTTGGCGGCTCAATTGGTCGGTCAACAATTGTTAATGCATGGATCTCTCGGTACTCTCGGACCTCAAGAGATTCAAGCCCTTGCATCGACCCTGCAACAACAACAACAATCGCTGCAACAACAACTGCAGCAATTTGCTATGTTTCAGCAAGCCAATCCTGCAGCGGCTGGGCAACTTCCGGCACAAGCACAATTTTTCTTGCAAAATCAAGTAAGTAAATCTTTCTTCCTTTTCTCCTTACTTCTCAATCCTCTTCTGCCTATTACAAAATTACCTACTCAATACGAATTCGATCGGCGAGTCCTGAAATCGAGGCAAATCCGCGACGATTCAAAGAACAAGCTTGCTATCTGATCGAGGGCTGATCTGAAGGGAAGCGAACGTCTTATTCTTCGAAGACGGTTCGTTTGATTCGACATCCAGATAAACGTCTGCTGCTGGCACAAAGGGACAAAATTTCTTCCTTTCTCTCGTCCCAACTTCATTCGATTACAATTTCGGCGCGTTTAATAAAGAGATTACGATTAATTTTAATGAAATGATATATGACGTTGCTTACGTATGTATCTGCATACATATGGGTATATACTACAGTAACTTATTCGATATAATGTAAAAATCTATAGAAGATCCGTAAAAGATTATTCTTTTTCAAAAAAAGAAATAAAACGGACAAAGATACGCATATATCTCACGCGAAATCGTAAAGATTTCTTAAGAACATTCGTCGATCATTTCTACCACCACCGCCGCAATCTTTTTGTTAAGAAAAAGATCTTTCGCATCGAATCGAGAAAAATCGATTCATTATATCCGGAGATACGTTGAAAAACGACCCTCCTTCCTGGATACCCGCGGTGGGTATCTCTCCTCCCTTCCTTGTGCCCTTCCTTCGAACGACTCTGAATGGGCCCAGGTTCAGCATTTAGGAAAAAATTTCTATAGGCTCCGTCACGAGTAGCGTGTGCAAGGACGCGATGCACAGGCCTTATAAAAAAGCTAACAAAACGACTTCGAATCTTAGCAGATTTAATGGCCGTCTGGATCCAACATGTACCCACACGCATATATATATATATACATACATAGATACATATATATATAAATACACACATGCGTTGACAAGACTCACACTCAAAGTAGGAAGCTTCGGATCCCTTCGTATGTATTTTAAAAGACACTATATACTTTTCTAGGAAGATTCCGAGCCCTTCAGCACCTTGCCCGAACGGGAAGGATCCTTTGTTGCCTCACACGTGGCTGCCTTGTATTTTCTTCCTTTTGCGTTTCTTTTCGAAGGATCTGTTTTTTTGTTCTCGAAACTTTCTAAAGACACACGAGCTTCCCTTACGGCCGTCGCCCTCTCCTAGACTGGGTTGTAACCTGTCCTTCAACCCTCTCGCTTACGATACATGCACGACACGTGATCTTCTCAAGCGGATATCTTATTCCCTAATACACCTCTGTAGCTCGTCGAACGGACATTTAATTTCTTCATTCCTCGAACATGTTCTAAACCATCCCTTTTTTCTATCCTAAACTCTTGCCTCAGGTTCGACACGCGACGATGCAGAACGGCTTCCATCTGGTTATGCTACCGATACAAAGTTTCTTTGTCGGGATATGTGAATCGTATATTAAAATTTAGATAATCGGTCGTTCGTTCTTTATATATATATGTATATATATATTGTATTATATATATACATATATATATATACGTATATATCATTTATATAAATATCATATAGAGAAATAGTTTTATTGTGTAATTCAAGCGAGCTTACACTTCGTATTATTGAAGCTATACAAATGGGTTGGAAATACATGAAAAATCAACTATCAAATACCTGTTGCCGATCCCTGCACGTGACTAAATTTAAAGGAGTCTTTAAGGGTGTCTTGACGACCAACAATAAGCATAAATAAGGTACTCTCGGTGTGGTTAAACGACACGCGACCGACCCCAAACCCTTTTCCTTCATAGCTGCCACGTTCTGCGCCCTCTTATTCTCATAATCGAGCATCTGGTTAAGAAAGGGTGAAGATAATCGATCGACTCTAGCACCCTACGAAATCTTTGCGTACCTGTATCAAAAAGAACACGTGTCACTTTTATACCTTTAACTGTACTCTAAACATTCCTTTTTCATCTTCCATTATTTGCTCGTATAGTGATGGAAGTTGGAAGAATAAAATTCCCTTTAAATATCTATGAAAAATATATATTAACGTCGATTAACAAGATACATATTCTATTATCAGGTACAACAGGCTGTAGCACAAGCAGCCCAACAGTTACAAGCCTTACAGAAACAACAGGCTCTTCAAGGTGGAGGTGGATTAGTAGGAAGAAATTTAACGCAACAAAGATCGCCACCACCTCCTGGTACACCTCCATCTGTAAAACCACCACCAGCTAGATTGGAACCCTCTCCAGAAGAAACGACGGATCTTGAAGAACTCGAACAATTTGCAAAGACCTTTAAACAACGACGGATCAAGCTCGGTTTCACGCAAGGTGACGTTGGTCTTGCCATGGGAAAACTCTACGGCAATGACTTCTCTCAAACCACTATTTCAAGGTATATTATTACTGGATAATCGAACGTATGAAATTGGAATATTTTTCTGTTATAATGAATGTATAAAAATAATGACAATGCGAATAACTATGTTTCAGGTTCGAAGCATTAAACCTTTCCTTCAAGAACATGTGCAAGTTAAAGCCTCTTCTTCAAAAATGGTTAGAAGATGCCGATAATTCCTTGAACAATCCAAATTCACTCTCGAATCCTCTCACGACACCAGAAGCAATAGGCAGGCGACGAAAGAAGAGAACTTCCATAGAGACTAGCGTTAGAGTGGCACTAGAGAAATCCTTCGTCCAAAATCCAAAACCTACTTCCGAAGAAATCACCGTATTGGCGGATAGTTTAGCGATGGAAAAAGAAGTTGTTCGAGTATGGTTTTGTAACAGGTACATACGACGTATAGATATAAAAAATGATTATTCGTATTTAAGTACAATAGAGGAAAAAGATAACATAGGAATATTTGTTATACAGGCGACAAAAAGAAAAAAGGATCAATCCTCCAACGGCAGCAATGGGGAGCCCGACAATGGCGTCGCCTGCACCATCAGTTTTTGCCTCTCTGGCGAATTCGATGTCCGGTAGTCCCTTAGCTCTAACAACACATTCCTCGGGAATGGGTCATTCTCATTCACATTCTACGTCATTGGGATCGCCCCTTCCCTTGGCCTTAGTAGCATCGGCCGGTGGAAATTACCATCCATTGAGTGGGAAATCTCACGAGTGACAACAACAGACGACCCATCAAGGGGATACTCTTTACCATCATCATGATCAACAGCAGAAACAGCACCAACAACAACAACAACGACGTTTGTGCAATTTATCCGATTTCTATCATTAAATTGTAAATCATAGAAATAGTACCAATACTATCTTAGGCCTTGATCAAATGGAACTTGATATCAAGATGGTATTAACAAGTAATTCAACGAAGTTCTTCAAGATTTTTAATCAATCTTGGAACATATGACATGATATACGACACATGATGACGAAAATCAACGTATCGTAGTTGTTTTTGGTACAACATCCTCGTCCGATGTATATCTATTAAAAACGTGATTATAAAATAGTGAAACATATTCGAATCAAGACATTTCTTGGGTCAATTTTGGAGAAGCCCAACGAAAATCTATATAAACATAAACGACCGACAAAAAGTATACGAAGACACGTTGTTACGTCTGAATAGCCGCGCTGAAAAAATAAATCGTGGGAAAGCAAAGATACTCGCGAAACATATAGGAAGAAGCTTTTTACTTTTCCTATCGAAGAATCGGAGCTGATCAAAACATTTTCACTATTTTTGTTTAAAAATATCCATTGAATTTCTACAACAAATATCTCTCTTACGGATAAGAGAATGCAAAATAAAATCTTACAAATAGATAAGGAACGATGTAAATAGATACTTAAACATTATCATTGCTTAATACTGTCTATATCATTAATTCAAATTCAAATTTGCAAATATCAGATTTTCTATGAAACTTTGAACGTAAGTTTTCGTATTGTCAACGTTCAAATGTTTGTGTTCAATGTTTCGTATTCGTTTACACGTTATAAAGAAATACAATCCCAAGAATTCATTATTGGAAAATATCATAGAAAGACGAGAAACCCTTTTACTTTTGATAAAAATTGAAGTTTTTAAAGTTACCGTTTAAAAGAGATAAAAAAATATTTATTTCATTTTCAAATTTCGTTCATTGTTCGTAATTCGAAAATGGATATGTCTTGCCATTTAAAACGCACATCGATAAGTATAGTCGAGTATTTCAATATATTACACGGCTGCTTAACGGGTGTAAGAAATGTTTTATCCTTTTAACGGAACGATGAAAGAAATTAATCAGTGTCGAGAAATCTGTCGGTGTACGTAATATGTCAAATTTTTATATCATTTTCTTTTTAAAATTTGCACTGAATTTACCGATACGGAAGAAAACAGTCGACGATGCCTCTTTATAAACGTCGACTGTTTCCTTTCCAGATTCCTCTTTTTCATTTTTATTTTTTTAACAATCTTTTTTTTTTCTTCCTTTTTTTACACGATATCGTTTGAAACATGTATAAATCATGGTACACGAATTTGAGAAAAATACAAGCATAAGTAATCAATAATTATTTAGCAAAATAATAATACTTTTCTTAACTGTAATAACGAGCTTTTGAACGACGGCTAATCATGTAATTAATTTATGAAAAAGAAAAGGTATTATAAATTATATACGAATACAATTAGGCGCGTGGCTAAGTTAGATAGAAAAAGGAGAATCTTGTGATCATCGACATTCGTTCGAAACTATTTATTTAAAGGATTCATTTTACTCACTTTAGGATGTCGCGCTTCCGTGAAGAAATAGAAACATCGAGCGGGGTCCGACAATACCTGTTTGTAAATATAAAGTGCGTAACGTGTCTATCGAAAGCTCGTACATATCCGTGACCCATGTTAGTACATATATACTGTATGGGAGCCAAGGCCCGTGCTCACACTGGCAAGAATGCGAGCAGACTCGTTCCAATAAAGTTAAAGTTTAAAGGTTAAATTGGTGACAGAACGATCACCTATAACTATCGATCTCCGTATAACGAAAAAGTCATGATTCATACCAAAGGAATACTGTGAAGTACAATAAATAATTAAATATAGCATAATATGTACGATAAAAGAAATCTTTTTTAATAATATTCTCGATTCTAAACGAAGGAGATCAGAATAAGTCATTCGCATTCTTGTCAACAATTTCTTTTTCGACGGACACGTATAGCGATAATTTTGTAGATATACGTCCCGAGATAATACGTAATGTATATATTGTGTAAAAATTATAAATAACTATACACGCTCACAAATATAGACGGACAGAGACAGAAAGACAAACAGATACCACACATATACGCACGCACCAAAAATATATACATAAACGTATGATTGAAATTTTGAGAACGGACGGTCGATACGAGACGAAAATAAAAGCTTATACTGAACTATAGGAATTTGCTGTGAAACGATCGTTAACAAATGGAAAAAGTATCAGTAATTATTAACTTTAAGAGCGATGTGCGTGTACGAACATTGATAGAAAAACGTGTTGATTAATGCAAAGGTATACATAACGACTATATCGTTACGGTGATATAAATACCGACATATGTATGTATAAATAAAAATATTGTATATAGTAGAAATACGATAAAGATCAGACACGGTCGAAAAGTAAGGAGAATCATTAGTTGTAACAGCGTTATTATTATTATTATTATTATTATTATTATTATTATACTTTTAATTTTATTATTATGATTATTATTATTATTGCTATTTTTATTATGATTACTATTACGATTACTTTTATTTTAACTAATATTATCAGAATAGCACCGTGGTCACGATCACTGCCGCTACTATTTGTATCCTATGTCGTGCGAAACATTGTGAGATTCTTTCGTATAAAAAGGCATATAAAGTTAAACAGGTATCGCGTGCGAATATGCAAGAAGATTTTCGTAAACAGGATGTAATATAGGTATACACGTGCACGTCTTTATCGTACCTACATATAAAGACACAATTGCCATTCAACCCTGCTGATTATACTTGATATTCGAGCTTTATTTGGAATTTTCGCATCTCCCAGAATCGTGGACCAAGTTGTAGTAAAAATATACGAACAAAAAGGAAAGAAAAGAAAAGAAAAGGAAAAGGAAAAGACGTTGTGATTGTGGAAAAAAAAAACAAAATAAATAAAGTAAAAGAGTTCCTAGAATCGCGCGCGCGTACTCAATATTATCGTGCACGCGAATGCGCGAGCGATAATTAATCGAGAAGGAAATTGTAAACTTGGAAAATGTCATTGAGAAAAAAAAAATAGCCGTATAATTATAGTTCGAAGGAATAGAATGCGAGGTTCGAGAAACTTTTAGACAGATAGAAAACACGTGTGAAAGAGAAGAAGAGACAAAGGGCAAGGGATTTTCAATGATTTTGTTCGAACAAAGTCACTTTATAGATAAGAAAATTTGAAAATATTTAAAGCATTTCCCTTTGCCAACCCCTCCAAAATTCCTGACCCTTTAAATCATATTCCGTCTATTATTGAATAATTTCTCTTTCGAAAAGGCAGCGCATTTCGTGAACGATAGATATATTATTATAAACGATTTATTAGCTATCAGTTTATTATTATTATATTATTATTATTATTATTATTACTATTATATTATTATTATTATTATTATTATTATTATTATTATTTCATTATATTTTAACTTTTATTATTTGAAAATAAAAAGATAGAGAAATTTCAGTTACTTTCGCTTTTCCGTTTCTATTTGTTGTTTCACCAACATCCTTCATCCTCTCGTTATACATGCGAACATTTTATATCTTTGGAGATCCAGGTTTCGCTCGTACCGTCCTATCGAGTTTTTATTTTTCATTATTTATGTTTTTCTGTAAATAATATCATAATTTAATAATAAATAAGAATTGTTCGGATACTCTCGATCATTTATTCGCGTCGCGCGTCATACGAATTTCGATTCGTGTCAGTATAATAAAATAAAATTAAAATTAAATTAAATTAAATTAAATTAAATTAAATTAAAGTAAAGTAAAATAAAATAAAGTAAAATAAAATAAAAAATAATGCGCTGGTGTAACTATAAACTGCATTAGCTATTAGAAGAAAAAATAAGTAAGTCTTCTGGAAGGAGATCGTAGAGTCATTATGAATTTACTTAATAACGTTTTATGTGTAATTTCTGTTACGAGAGAGGTACGTACATTTGAACCTAATAATCGTAAATCTTATCGAGGTTAATGGTACGTACATTCACTCGTTCGGATCTTAGGGTATTATATAACTATAATGATAGGGAAAAGAGAGAAATGAAAAATTAAAAAGCACGGTATGACAGTTCTTAAAAAGTCATTGACAAATGCGAATTCTTATTCGGGAGAAAACAAAAGTATGTTTAACTATTTTGTACTAAGGGATTATGGTGACTTCGCGAACGTTTGTTTTTAAAGTTCGGTAATCTACATAAATAATAATAATAATAATACGGGCGTTATTGTCGAATAATGTAAAACGAGAAATAAATGAAACGTTGCACGTCCCAAACGAGATTCGCCTCTAATCTTTTCCTCAGCGAATTTAAGGGACACTTCGAGCGCAATTCGAAGTGTGCGACTCGGTGGTGTATAAATAAAATCATATCAATCGTAAATAGTTCGTGTTATCTAGATATATTATTATTATTATTATTATTATTATTATTATTATCATTATTATTATTATTATTATTATTATTATTATTATTATTATTATTATCATTATTATCATTATTATTACTGCTGCTGCTGCTGCTATTACTACTACTATTACTATTATTATTATTACTATGATTATGATTATGATTATGATTATTACTACTACTACTACTACTACTACTACTACTATTATTATTATTATTATTATTATTATTATTATTATTATTATTATTATTATTATTACAATTATTATTATTACTATTATTATTATTATTATTATTATTATTATTATTATTATTATTATTATTATTATTATTATTAAAATTATTATCATTATCATTATTATTATTACAATTATTATTATTATTATTATTATTATTATTATTATTATTATTATTATTATTATTAAAATTATTATCATTATCATTATTATTATTACAATTATTATTATGATAATTTATTAACGTATCAATTAGTAAAAATATATTGTAATTGTATAATAAACTGCATCATAGATAAACTTTGTTTGACTCCACCATACAAATAGAAAAAGTTTATACAAAATAGCATTGAATCTTTTCGACAGAATTTTTTAGCAGAAATGTTTCAAATAGATCTTACCTTCTCCCCATTCTAGCTACGAAGAAGCAACGAAGGTGAAAATAGATTCGACGTGAAATACTACGTGCCTATTTTCGAATATGCCTCTTGAACGTGTAGAAACGTGAGTGTTCATTCGCAACGCGGCTTAAGAAACTCTCTTTCTATGTGCGTTCCTTTGAATAGCTTGCGTATTATGGCATATGAAGCAAAGTAGTATGATTTCCTTGATGTTATGAAGATTCTTCAACGATATCTTTAATTTTTCTTCATGATTTAATACAACTTTACAAAAATATTATTTTAAAAGAATTATTTAAACAAAAGTGATAAGAACTTTTAATACGTGTTAAAATTAACGAATTACTACTACATTAAAAAGGTACGTTATCAAAATATTTAAGTTAACTGAATAGTTAACATAAGTTTAATAGAACGAAATTAGCAACTAAAGTTAAAAAATATCTACTGGTCAAATTTCGAGTTTGAACAAACAATCGCTCTCGATAAGTTTTATATCGATGTGTAGTTATCGATACGATGCATCATGGCAGAGAGCTTTAAAACATTACAACTGTCAAATACTCACTAAAGTGAGGTTATAAATTCTTTGTACCTTTAAATACTCATTTTTCAGTTATCGAACAAAAGAGACAATGCACGTACATAACATGCGTGGATATATTCTATTTCTTGCAATCTTCAGTATATCTGAATCCATCTCGAATAGTGATGCTGCATCCGCACATATCCATACTCATCAACACAATAGAGGTGAAGGCAATGAAAGAACACAAGACGGTGCATTCAGCCCACAGGTTATGGACCACTATGTAGGTGATGAACATCAACAGGAGTTTGATCATGAGGCAATTCTTGGTATTATTTTAAATTTATTATTTTCTCTTTTTCAATATTAATTTTTTTCTTTCTATGTTTTCATATATATACATATGTATATATGTATTTTTTTTATTTAAATTTTATCGTATAACTTTTTTTCTAATAGGAAGCGTCAAAGATGCAGAAGAATTTGATAAACTTCCAGTAGAAGAATCAAGACGTCGATTAGGCATATTATTAACAAAAATGGATTTAAATAATGACAATTTCATTGAAAGAAATGAATTAAAAGCTTGGATTTTACGTTCATTCAGGTATAAGCTTGATATAATAACGTTGATATATGTATTTTTGAATTACATATAATCTTCTTGGCAGTATGCTCTCTACCGAAGAATCACAAGATCGCTTGGAAGATGCAGATAGTGATGAAGATGGTAAAGTCAGTTGGGATGAAATCTTACAAGATATTTATGGATCAGATCCACAAGATCTTGCTCTTGATGATCAACTTATACATTATGATAAAGAAACATTTGATGCAGCAGATTTAAATAAAGATGGTTATTTAGATTCAGAAGAATTTAAGGCATACACTCATCCAGAAGAAGTACCTAGAATGTTTCCACTATTATTAAAACAAGTTCTCGATGAAAAAGATACTGATAAAGATGGTTGTATCAATTTTCAAGAATATATTGGAGAAAGAGCTAAATCTCAGGATAAAGAGTGGTTGTTAATTAAAAAAGACAAATTCGATCATGAATATGACAAAAATGGAAATGGTAAACTTGAATCTGATGAGATTTTATCATGGCGTGTACCAAGTAACGAGTAAGTAAATATATATTTCAATAAACATATAATGAAAAAGTATGATATCGGTGGTAAAGAACTTATCCATTAAAA
The DNA here is from genome assembly GCF_905475345.1 of Vespula vulgaris. Lineage (NCBI taxonomy): Eukaryota > Metazoa > Arthropoda > Insecta > Hymenoptera > Vespidae > Vespula > Vespula vulgaris. The sequence goes on along the minus strand of NC_066595.1, from coordinate 7,547,114 downwards.
ACTATCAATATATTTCAGAGAAATAGCGAACGACGAAGTTGATCATTTATTTGCAGCATCCGATGATGATCATGATAACAGATTGTCATTTGAAGAGATTTTGGATCATCATGATACGTTTGTAGGTAGTGAAGCAACTGATTATGGTGACCAATTACAAGACATTGAACGCTTTACTGATGAACTTTGAAAAATCTATTTTAAATGATCTTTAGAATATTTTTATTTTTTCTTAATAGAAATTACAAACTTGTAATATTGAATACTACTGTTTCAAACTTATGTTGGTATCGCCATTTACACTATATTCGAAATGCATAATAGATTAGTGGAAAATATCAAACATAAATTTATAAATATCTGCACAAATACTTTTTTAATATTTATATGCTTTAGAAACAAATAATGTTGCGTAAATCACCGTCTTCCACTATCTACAATTTTAGTGCCATAATACAGAATAAGAAGTCATTTTCTTCATTGTAGTTATCGCTTAGTCAAAGTTACCATATAAATATCACACATTATCATTAATATAATTATTTACTGTATTTCATATGTATAAGCATATGTTTATACCGTTCTATATTTATGTTCCTATATTTTGAAAATATGATCATTATAAATTTCAATTGCATATTTACGAATTATATACAAAATTTATGCCTTACTTGAGTTATGGTGTAATGTACAAATACTATCGCTATGTAAACTGTATACTAGTAACGTTGTGTAATTGTTTTATCACCTAATATTCTAAAATATTAAATTGATTTACAAAAAAATATTAATCAAAAACTAAAAAACCAATCTTGTACTTTCTTATACATTTCCCGCATAAAATTATTGATAAAAAATAAGTATAATTCAAAAGATTTATGAAATTGAACAAACAAAAATATGATAACTAACTTCTATATAAATGTTCAATAAGGAAAATCTAAAATTTTATTTTTAATTTAATTTATCTGTAATTAAACTGGATAATACGTTATTCAATATCAAGATTCCATTGCTTACGCAATAAACGTAAAAAACAAAAAAATACATAAATTAAAAGTAAAAATGTTTATAAAAATAATATAAACATTTTAATTATATTCTTGTCCTTGCACCAATATCAAATTATTTATATAATTACTAACTACGTACAGTTATTTCCGTTTGTATTATAACCAATATTCTAATACTTACAATATGTCCTTTACAAGCGAATAGGAGGAAAGTACCAATCATAATGACGTGAGTGTCATCCCTTCTTCCTCAAATCGTGTGATGCGTATTAACCTTTAAGACTTCATCATTTCTGCTTTTATAATGATTTACATCAGGGATGAATGCAGATAAATCCAGATGTAACTCTTGACAAATTTTCATGACAGATCTTAACAATTCTTTAACAGATTTTTTAAAGATGAAAATTTAAATGAGGAAATCACTTCTTTTAATTTTTAAATAAATTTTATTTTCTTTGAAAAAGATCGTGTTAAAAAATACTGTTCTTTCGAGAATAATTTATAAATAAAAATAAAAATTTTCCAAAAATTCGAAAAGACCATCTCCTCCTGTATACCTTCATCTTTAAAATGAAACTTTATTCATTAAAATCGGTGAAGAATTGAGTCTGGATTCACTGTTAACGTAAACACTGTTTTCGATATTTTTTGTAAAAAATACATTTCGTATAGTGGCGCTCTCTAAAATTTGCGGTAAAAATATATATTTAGATATTATATACATCATGTAAGTATATTAATCTACGTTATATCTGATGATGGTGATTTATAATAACAAAAAAAAAGGATACTCTACGAATATTAATAATTAAATAATAATAATTTATAATAATCTAGACTATATAATGGGCTTAAAATATACATTTAAAATGTACTTTTATAAAATTAATTTTAATTTAATTCGTATTTTATAGTTCATATTTTGTCCGTACTTGTCGCTGGAATCACAGATACTAAAGCGAAAGATGATAAATGGCGTCTGTTCAAACATTGACGTGTACGCACCGAAGCGCTATCTATAACCTATTGTAACCGTATCTCCTAACCTACAATCGTTGGCGCCTTACAAACGTAAGAGTCCGGTGATTTTGTGAGATATTCTTAAATGCAAACGTTCTCTTACTATTAATTAAAATGGGTGGTGTCGAAAATAATGTAAGTAATCTTTAAATATTAAAGTATTGTATTTTAATAAGTATTGTAGGTGATATCACAAAAATTATTTTATCGACTAACTCCTTATGCTTAACTTCTTAGAATTAGTTAATGAATTCAAGACGTATATTACTACGTATACAATACTTAACAATTATATATCGAACACTTTGTAGGGAATCAAAATCAATAAATGGGATGGATCTGCTGTAAAGAATGCATTAGATGATGCAGTTAAGGATGTTCTTACAAAAAAATATAATTACATAGAAAACTTTGCTCTTCTTGATGGAAGACTGGCAATCTGTGGAGTCGCAGTGATAATAGCTATAATCGCATTACTTTTTGATTATTTATATCCATTTCCAGCATCTAAACCTGTTTTAATAATTTGCGTAGCATTATATTTTGTTCTGATGGGGCTTTTAACTCTTTATACAACATATAAAGAAAAAGGAATATTTGTTGTTGCTATTCAAAGGTAAATTTCAAAATATCAAGATCCTGTATAATCTATTTAATTATTTTACGTTATAGGGATCCTGCGGGTTTCAATCCTGATCTTGTATGGGAAGCAAGTTCATATATGAAAAAATATGACGATAAATATATTCTCGTATTATCTGTTAGAAGTCCTTCCTCAGGGATTACTAATGAAACTACTGTAACAAAATCTGTTGCAAATTTCATTGATGTGAATGGTGTAATAATACCAGAATTAATAGAAGCTGTTGTAACAGATATGCATGACAGTATAACACGTCAGCGCAAAGAAAAGTAGATCATGATTATATAAAAGTATATGATTTTTATTTTAAACATACACTTCAAACGATTTATATCATTTTTCATTTATATATGTGCGATACATCAGAAAGAAATAAAAATATTGGTTAAAACTCTGCGTTTATAAAAGATAAAATATAAACACAACAGATAATTCTTTAGGACATTTTTCTAAATGTTGTGATTCATAATACACATGCAACAATTTATAGAAATTATATTACATTATATTTGTTCAATGTGATATTATATTTTCTGTAAACATGTCCAAAATATTTAAATTTATACAATGAAACATAGTATATCAAGAATTATTATTAATAGTTTAGATTCATGGTTAAAGATCCATGCTTCAGTTCGAAAAAGTTGTATAGAAATGACAGTTCTTCTTGAATTATTCAAAGAGTATGGTTGCAATTATATGCTTACATATAAATAAAATAAAACCACGTTGTCTTAACCGTGCGTCGTATCATCTTCAACAAAGTCTGCCGCTTCTTCTCGTGACACACATTCAACGTGCGATACTTTATTTCTAAATTTAACTCCATAAAATTTATTGGCATGTTGCAATAATTCCGGCCTGTAATATGATTAAATATATAGAAAATCTTTTATACTAAATACAGAAATCTTTTTAATTTTATGTATATATATAATGTTACCTAAAAGTTGTCGTAATAAATTGAGCATCTGAACTGAGTTCATGAATCATATCAGCAACTGCTTTTCTATGTTGTGCATCTAAAGCTTGATCTATTTCATCAAATAAATAAAACGGCGCAGGATCACACTTTTGTATTGCAAAAATTAAAGCTAATGCTACTAGCGATTTCTGACCACCAGATAATTGATTCATTTCTCGCATCTCAGCTCTATGTCCAGTAAAAGAGACACGTATTCCTATGAAATAATAATAGTAATAATAATAATTTTCATAAGTCTTGTTTTGGATTTATTCTAAAAATAAACTGTTAATGTCATCTTACCAACGCCAATAAAACGATCAGAATCCGCAGCTTCCGTTGTACCGTCATCTCCTTCATCACCATCTGCAGTTTTCATAACTAGCTGAGCGTGACCCGATGGTACGAGCTTTTTAAATACTTCACTGAAATATTTACTTACCTAAACAACACAAAAAACATGAATATAATTTAATTACATCATAAGAAATTCTTTAAAAAATTGTTATATACTATACTTGTTTAAATGTAAATTGAATAGCTTCGCATTTGCGTTGTTCCAAAACTGACATCAACTCTTTAATTTTTTCATCGCCACGATCTAGTTCTTCCTTTCGTTTCACTAATTTTTCTTTTTGATCGCTAAACGACATGAACTGATCTAAGGCTTTTTTGTTGACATGACTGCAAAAAAATTCTATCATAAGTTAAATCTCTTAATTGCTTTTGAATCCTATGATATAAAGCCATACCTGTATTTCTTTAAATGATTATTTGCTTTCTCCATTTCTCTGAATAATTGTTTTGTGGACATAACACTAAATTTAGTATATGCCTCGTGACTAGGTAATGCACCTAATTCTGTGATCTTTTGTGTACACTCAACTATTTTCTGCTGTAAAATATTTAATTTACTCGCCAATTTTTCTAAATCTTTAGCATCAGCTTCTATTTTTTCCTGTGCTTCTTTTTCTTTTACTTTCCACTTTTCAACTTCAGCAGATTCTGCTTTTTGCTGTAAATATACCATATTGTTATTTACGTCTTATGCTTGAATTAAATTATATAATATAAATAAATAAAAATTATAATTTTTAGATTGTTCTATTAGAAATAGTATTTGTATTTAAATATATATTTACCTTTTTCATAGCATTAGTTACTTTCTCATTCTGAGCTTTAAAATCTGCATTAACTTTTACTAGCCTTTTCTCAATATCTGCTAATTGTGCTTTCGATGAATCAAGCTGACGTTGTCGATCTTCTACAGATATTTCTTGCAATGCTTGAACCAATTCATCTTTCCTTCTAACTAAATTATTTGTTAGAAGATTTTCTAATTTATTTTTCTCTGCCTCTAATCTCATTCTTTTTGCAAACGCTTCTTTATTCTCCTTAGTTAATCGTCTTATATCATCATTTAAGGTATCGACCTATATAAATTAAATCAAAATATAAACAAGTCGATTGTTTAGTATTTATTTTATGTTAATAATTTGTACCTGATGTTGATCAGCCACAGACAATTGCGCCATTAATTCTTGGTGTAATTCACTCTCTAAACCTTCTTTCGTTGCTCTCATTGCCTCCAAATTTGAAGTACATTGTGCAAGACTTTTCTCTTTAGGTGTTCTATATCTCTCGATAGCACTCAATTCTTCTTTCATTATACGTATTTCTGCCTTCATTTTATCATATATGTCTCTAAAATAATAATTCATTTTTTTAATAACACGAATGAACTTCGCATTGATTAAGATCATTTAATAACTAACTTGGCTTTACTATTTTTTGTCTCTGTACGTTGCATTTCGCTAACGTAAGAACTAATATTTTGATCAGCCTTTCTTATTTCTTCTTTAAGAGTTGATAATTGAGTTTCAAGAGTAGAGATCTGTGCCATTAATTCTGATCGAGTTTTTTGTATTTCAAGTCGTGATCTTAAAGTATTAAAATATCCACCAGTTAAAGAGCCTTTTGACGATACTTGATCACCTTCAAGTGTTACACAATCTAAGCCAGATGTTCGAGCGAGATTCGTTGCTGCTTCTAAATTACGACAAATTAATGTTTTCCCAAAAATGTACCTGCATTAATAAGAAGAAAAAAAAATTAAAATATTAAATTATCCAAAGAATTTATTAAATTGTTACAGAAAAAGTATATAAAATTCCTGTGCCATTACCTCAATGCCTTATCATATTTAGGATCATAATTTAAACGAGATATCATTGGTATAGCATCCGTAGTATTAGGATAATCTATATTCTTAATGTGAAGACGATTTAAAGGCATAAACGTAACTTCTCCTGGAAGACGTTGATTATTCATTTCTTTTAGAATTTTAGTGCCAAACTTATCCGTTTCCACGATATGATGAAACAATCGATTTCCAGCTGTTACCTCTACAGCCATATAAACACTTTTGTCGCAATTAAAGTTTTCTATCACTGGCCCATAGTAACTACTTACCTCATGGGCCATATCGTTACGTCCACTGTAAGATATACATATTATACGTTAAAACTAATATATTCTTTATATGTTCAGATTATCAAACATAGATAATTAATATAAATTAATAAAAAGAAATATAACAAGATAATAACTTACCGAAACGTGTCAAGTACTTTTCGTACACTATCTCTACCATTAAGAATAGGTTTTCCAGCCATAGAACGTAAACTTTGATCTGCTTTCGCTAAATCTTCTTTCAATCCTGACAAATTCAGCTGTAATACACTTTCTTGGCGATACCTGTAACGTTACACATTCGTATTATACGTACATATTATTAGATAAAACACTAATAGTAGAATGCACAAACTGTTCTTTTCTCGTTGCTTGACATTGATCTTTTGCTTTCGTTAATTCATAATATTGTTTATTATGATCATCTATCGATGCACGTTGTCTGTCCATTTCACGTGTATGCTCTTCTATTTTCTTTTCTAAATTAATTTGTTTTTCTGCATCCTTTTTTAAATCCTCACTAATCTTTTTCTGATGTTCTTCTTTATCTTTTATTTGTTTGGCCAATTGCTTAAGCTCATTTTGTATCCATTTATCTCTTTCATCCTATAACAAATAATAGTATAATAAATTATTTACATGTTAATTCATATAGATCTATATATCTGCAATTTTACCAATTGATAGTTTTTATTACCCTACTAGTAAATTGATTACCACGCCCTTGTTTAGCATAAAGTTCCTTCCTCTTTTGTTCCTTAAGTTGTAATTCTCTTGTACACTCTTCTTCAACGCGTTTCATTTCTTCATACTATAAAAATTAATATAATCGTGTAATAATCATAAAAAAAAAACCATTACATTTATGTCACAAGTAATTATTTAAATACTTCTGGTTTAATTGCTTCTAATTCTGCTTCACGAGCTGCAATGTTTACTTTCAATTTTTCTAATTCCTGTTGTGCCCGTTTTCTACTATCATTATCACCCTTAACTTCTTCTAATAAATCGTTAATAGTTAACGTCAATTTTGTTTTTTCTTTTAATAATTGTTGTTGTTCAGCACTATATAATTATAACGATAATTAATAAGAAAAACATATTCTTACATTCATATGTATGGAAATAGATTGCATCAAAATTTACCTTAAGGTATCTCTTTCTTCTTTTGCCGATTGTACTTCTTTTTTAGCTTCTTTGAGACGTTTAGTTGCTGCTCGTACCATTTCTTGTGCAGTTTTTGCTTCAGCACCTAATCTTGCCTGTTCAGCACCACTATTTGCACGAGATGCTTCGAGTTCTTCAAGTTTTCTTTTATTCTCCTTAAGTTCACGTTCATGAATTGTGTATTCTAAACATCGTCGCTGTTTATCCCAACGCTGATACTCCTTTAACTCCTCTTTTTCTTCTTCTAAAGTTTTTAATCGTTCCTCTAAAGTACAACAAAGTAAATACACATGTAAGTCTATATGAAGTTTTATAACTTTATCATTTAGATATAAACATTTTACCTATGGTACGCAAAAAATCTTCTATTTTTTCAAGCTTCCCTTCTGTTTCTTTTAATATAGATTTGGATTCTTCTCTTCTATCATCATATACTCTTGTACCAGCAACTTCTCTTAATAGCTTTAATCTCTGTGAGTCTGGAGCTGTCGCCATTTGATTTATCTATATACAAATATATTAATTTTAAAGATATTTTTTAAATAAACAGATTGTAGTATAAATTTATATAATAATGAAACAAACCTTTCCTTGCTTTACAATGTAATATGGATTTGATCTTGAGAAACCTGCCGACTCTAACAGATTCATTACATCATTTCTTGTAACAATTTTTTTGTTAAGAAAATACTGATCCTTCTTCGATCCAATCACTCTTCTTAAATAAACTTCATCTTTATCAATCTGTTGAAAAAATAAATCACCATTATCAAAAATTTTACATTTTAATAACTATTATACAAGATAATTTGATAATTTATACCGGTAATCTTCCATCAGAATTATCAAATATAATTTCCACATGAGCAGAAATAACACGAGGTCCAGTGCCTTCATGTAATAAAGCTTGTCTTTGTTCAGGTCTAAGATGAGAAAATTCATCGCTCAAAACAAACTGAATTGCATAGAAAAAGTTACTCTTTCCAGATCCATTTCTTCCAACTTAAAAAGAATTATATATAAAGTAAATAATCTTTCGTAAATTATTTTCTCAAATATAAAAAATACATACCAACTACATTATGTCTAGGATCAAAAGGTTCAACCACTGTTTGTTCACGATATGACTTAAATCCTTGTATAATTACCTAAGACCAAAAAATATTTAATTAAATATAAATAAAACAAAACGTTTTATACGAATCTTTATATTTTCAGTAAGATAAGTATTCCTTTAAAACAACTATTAAGATATCATAAAAGCAATATAAAAAAGGATATTTTTGCTATTCACTTATTTAATATTTATATTTATATGATATAATAATCTATAGCAAAATAGAATTAAAAAATAATCCATTAATAAAGTAGCGTCTGCCAAAAGAAAATATGATGTATAAATACATTAAACAAACAATAATAAGGATAAATGTTCTTCTTGTACCTGTTTGATATACATTATGTACTTAAAAATTATAAAAACATCCTTAGTTTAATATAAAAATGAAAATGATCAAATATGATTCAATCACTGGATAAAACAAAAACATTCGCTCATTTGTTAGCAGAGTCAATAATCGTTCCTAATCTTCACTTGTAAAATAACCTTCAATATACTAAGTCTAAAATTTCCTAGATTTGAGCGGGAGCATAAACGAAAGGATTCCTTAAGAGTTGACCAATATTGAAAAAAAAAGTCACTATAACGGGACATTCTTTTGTTGAAATGGATAATTCACTATGCGATATAAGTACTGGAATAATTATTAATTAACTTAAAAACAATACACTTATTTGCATTCTTATATAATATGTTTATTAATAATTTTTACATGGTTTTAACAAATTATGTTTGTAGGCCAATTTTTAATATTATTACTTCATATATTTGTACGTATTTGCTTTTCAACAGTATTTAAAATAATCTCTAATACTGATCAATATAGTAAATGTTTAATGATTATTTAATGGTGTATACTTAAAGCATCACTTTGTACTTCATGACTCAACTGAGTCTGTAAGTTTGATAGCTTATTTTTTAATGCAGCAATACCCATCATTACAATATTTTCTGGTTTTAATGCTCCACTGCTTTCTACATTAAAATAATATTTATTTGGTTTTGCTTCCCAATTAAAAGGTGCTTCATCTAAAAAAAAATAAAACATATAAAGAATATATAAATTCTAAAAAAGTATTGAATAAAGATAATACTTACATTGATCTTCTTCTAATTCACTATATTCTGATTTTGGCCATTCATCTGGTTTTGGAAATAAAGTGTGTCTCATTGAATTGTCTGGATCATATTCAAAACTGACACCTGCAGTTGGATTCCATTTTGCATGCTCCTTTCCAAATCCTTTCTTTGCATATGCTCTTAATTTTAATTCTTGTCCCTTCCGTAATTTTACAATCAAAATTTCTGTTAAATAATAAATATTTTATTTCATCTGTGTTATTTATAAGATTCACGCATGAATAATATCAAATATTAACCATCAGTTTCGCCATATTCACTAGCATCGTCTTCTCTATGTCTTGATGTAACAGGTAATACTCTAGGATCACTTGATTTAAAATCAGCAGTTGTAACATGCCTTGTTTGATCTTCTGTACACTTTACATCAAGAGTAAATTCAACGCTACATTCAGGACAAAAATCCATACATTGACAATCTCTGGTATATTGTATTCTATCTACAACCTAAAACAATAATATTGATTTTATTTATTCCGTATAGCATGCTACTTATAAATTAAACAAATCTAAGATATAATTTTTGAATACACACATCATCGCTTATTAAAGGTATCATTCCAATTCTGTGTGCCAAAAATTCATCACTTAAAACTGTTGAGTTTGCTTCTAACTGTATCCAATCAATAGCCATTGTTGGTGTTTCAGCAATAAATACTCTTCTCATACTGTTTGCTACACTTTAATTCGATGAAAAAATAACCATTAAAATAATATATTTAATATTTATAAAATAAAAACTGCATAATCAAAACATTACAAATAAACATTAACAGCATACCTTAATTCTGTATCTTCTACTTGAAATTTCACATTTTCTTCTGTTAAATCTGATATATGTACGGATGGTTGATTTGCGTATGGCATTTTGAAGAAAATATTTTAAAACTAATACACTTTTGTGTTATTTTAATCTTGTAAATCTTTACAAGTTTTCCAAATACTGCAACTCAATCAAACTTTGATCCAAAATTATTTTAAGGTTATGATCCTAACAGTACAGCCAATCATACAGATATAATATTTATAGTTCTATTTTTTCCCGAATTTTTTATTTTACTAATAATATTAAATGTATATATATATATATATATATATATATATATATATATATAGATATAAATATTGATATTTAAACAGCTATATAAAATTGTCCGATATTTTAAAAATTATAGCTTATAATAATCATATGGTAACTATGGAGATCATTTATGTATACAACAAACATCATGTGCAAACGATATTAATTTTAAATATTTAGTAAAATTAAACATATTGTTTCATGTAAATTTTTTATAATTAACAATAAACAATAAATAGGTTTATAAAATTACATTATTATAGAATTTAATATTTAAGATTTTACTATGGATAAATATATTATTTTGGATAAAATTGGTGAAGGTGCTCAAGGATTGGTTTTAAAAGGATATCATAGATCTACTGAACAAGAAGTTGCATTAAAAAGAATACTCTTAAAAAAGGTAGAAGAAGGTATATCTATATCAGTCATACGAGAAGTTAAAACGCTTCAACAGTTAAAACATCCTTATGTATGACAATATTCTAATCTTTTTATTTTACTTTATATTAACGTCTATTATAAAAAATCATTATATATACATTGTTATGTTATTATAGGTCATAGAACTATTAGATACTTTTCCATTAGGTTTAGATTATATAATGGTTTTTGAGTATATGCCCACAGGATTATGGGAAATATTAAAAGATAATAATATTTCGTTAACAATACCACAAATAAAAATATATATGAAAATGCTTTTGGAAGGTATAGCATATGTACATGAAAAAAATATAATACACAGGGTACATTGTTTATATGAAATATATCTTTGATATAAATATGGTAGTTTTATAATAAATATATTGTCTATAGGATTTAAAACCTGCTAATTTATTGATAAATAATGAAGGAATTTTAAAAATAGCTGATTTTGGATTAGGAAGATTAATGTGGGAGGATACTTCTAAACCATATTCTCATCAAGTTGCTACAAGATGGTACAGAGCTCCTGAATTATTATATGGAGCAAAATATTATACATCAGCTATTGATATGTGGTCTGTTGGTTGTATTTTTGGTGAAATGCTTAATAATTCACCTTTATTTCCAGTAAGTCAGTCTGTTTTATAAATTTATATATATTTACATATAAATAAATTCCAGGGAGAAACAGATATTGAACAATTGGCAATAGTATTAAAATATTTAGGATCTCCTACTGTTGAATCATGGCCAGAATTGAGTACATTACCTGATTATAATAAAATTACATTTCCATATAATAAAGGTACAACATGGGAAAATATTGTACAGGATGCAGATCCAGAAGCTATTGAATTAATTAAACAAATTCTTATATATAATTCATCAAACCGTCTTTCTGCTAAAGAAGTAAATTAATTTCTATATCATTGTTTCTCTTAGAACATTAATTTATAACCAGACTGTACTGTATTATTTTATATTTTAGGCATTGCAACATATATATTTTTATTGTAAACCTTATCCATCTACAGGAAATTTAATAAAGCCATCACAAGATCATCGACTTTCAGTAAAACCTAAAGAGGTTGAAGTAAATATTCCAGTAACAACTCTTTTTAAAGCTCTTTTAAATACTACATAAAAATATATACATATATATGTATATATTTTTAAAAGTGAATTAAGGATATATAAACATATATGTAAAAAATACAAAAATGTGGAATGCTGCTTTAATAAAAATAATTTATTTATTAAACTATATATTTTTATAAAATGCAAATAGTTTTTTTACAACTTCAGGATTATAACCTGTAAGAATTGGTTTACCAACCTCATAACATGCCTTTTCATATAATTGTAATGTAGGACTAGACCACCAGAAATTTCTAATACCCTCTATTTTATTTATATCTAGTGTATTAAGTTGAAATACTGAAAAATGAAAATTTTTTCCATTTGATTCAATACATTGCACTATTATTGGTTCTGGTAAATGTTTAACATCAGGTCCATATTTTTGACGTGCATTAGCTGCTGCTGCAGTAAATGATTTTATCATAGAACGTGCATGTATCTGATCTTCAAGTACTGGTAGTTCAGTAAGATTTTTTACTTCTTCTGCATTGTGACTTATAAATATGGTATGAATATTCGACCATGGTGATATTCCCTCAATAGCTATTATAAATATATTATAATCAAAGTATAAATTTTTATTTAAGCAAATTTAACAAAACAAAAGTATTACTTACGATATAAATCTTCTGTTCTATAAATATTCATTTTTTCCAAGCTAAGTGTAGGATAAAACGGATATATATTCGGAAAATCTAATTCTGTATGAGCATTTTGATCTTCTATCTTTGTTAAAGGCTTTGTTGATACAATTGCTAAATCAAATGTCAATTCAAATTGCAATAGATTTGGTTCTTTTTCTAAAATTTAATAAATATTTCTTAATATCCATAAATCTTATGTACAAAAAGTAAGGAATTTATATACCTATTGAAATTTTTATAATTCCGTTATGAAAGATAGAACGGGTTCGTACAATCTCTGGACCGCATACACATTCACAAATTTGAAGTAGTTTCTTGAATAAATTATGCCTACAAAGATGATTAAATTCATTTATTACATACTAAAAAATATATTTGAAGTATATGGATACTTCTTTGAAATGTATCATAAATGTAGTTTTATTATAAACATTAATTACGTTTTTCTAAGATCAGTCACACCATAGTCTCTAGGAAAATTCCATGCCGGTCTATCCGGGTCTTTTCTTTTTGGTAATAGCTCTTGATGTGCATCGAATATATTGGAGGTATAAATGGTTCTATATACAAAAATGTATCGTTAAAATAAATATATATAATATAATTATAAAATAATGATACCTTTCAACTAAATGATGTATATCATTTGAAAGATCCATCTCTTTTTCTTTAATTTGCTGTGGAAGTTCATTTTCAATATGAATGGTTTTTAATAACAACTGTGCTTGAGATAGACCTTGTTGTAAAACATTGTGATCCTTATAGCTTAAACAAACTTTATCTTTCCAATCAGGATGGGTATTGTCAAATTTTGGTCTTTTATAAATATATTCTCGTTCTATGCTTTAATTAAATAAAATATTTAAATTTTATTAATCAATATTATAAAATAATATTTTAAAGTATATATATGCTACATATGTAGTACATACCGTACAAAATCTTTCTTTGGTCGAATTAAATCAATAGGATCTACAATTTTTATGTTTAGTGTTGATAATCTACTTTCTAGATTATTTGCTGTAATTTTTCTTTCACGTTGGTTATACCATACTTTTCTAGTTAATCTACCTAAATGATATTTCCTTAATACTTGTGTTATTTTCATTTTGCTTTATCTGAAATAAAAATATTATGTTGTTTATCTATAAATAAAAAAGACATCAATTTACTTACAATAATCATTATTGCATTAGATCAGATCATTAAAATAAATGATAATATAGCTTATGATTTTTTAAATTATTTATAATACAAAAAATTGGTATAGATATGGTATAGACGATAATATATCAATAAAAATTCATACCGTAGATTATATTTATAAGTACATATAGAATATATTGTATAATTATTTATTTTATGTATATATCTCATATAAATATAGCAATCTTCAATAGGGGACATATACTTTTGAGCGAATATAAGGTTAAGTATTACATCTTATACCATTAATCCACATAATCTCGACGATAGGTGCGCTGGAGTCGCCATATTTGACGCCATCTTATATTATAACTTTGTGATAATCTTTGGATTAGATTTTTTAATATATACTATTAATTATTTCATATATAATAAATAGACTTATTCAAAGTTTTAGTAAAAAATTATAATTATACATAATGGCTGCAGTTGGAATTATTGACGATGATATCTATACAGGTTATGACGATTATCCATCCATTTATAGTACTAAAGATCTTGACCAAGATGAATTATTTCAAGAAGCTGTTAAAACCAGTTATGCGAAAAGATCAATAGTAAGTTTCATTTTTCAATAATCTTGAGTTTCTTTTTTTAATCACATTATTCATATATTACAGCAAACTGCAAAGATACCAGGTAGTGCAATGCGCCTTGGAACATCAAGCGGAGTAAGCAAATATATAATTATGACAATATGAAATATTGTCAATCAAAGATAAATATATTAAATATATTAAATATATTGTTACATTATAATTTCAGTTCAACAGGGCTGGAACTACAGTATCTCTACGACCAAATACTGGCGGACTTAGACCAATGACAGCAGTTAGAGGTGCTGGTTATACCAGTAATAGACAAATGTTTGATCCTCTTAATATGAGCAGCAATGTTAGAGGGCCTGCACCTCCATTAGAAAGTAATAAAGAAAATACGTGAGTATAATTTATAAAGTTTGCTTTTTTATGATCTATTGTACTTACCTAACTTTTTTTTTTTGTTTTTAATTCAAGGCCAGAAGAAAAAATAAAAATAAGTGAAAGAAAAATTATGGAATTGATAGAAAACTCTATTGAAGCAGCTTGTAGCAATAATATACATGTTGCTTTAGAACGAGCCAGAGAAGCTTCATCAAGGGAACGTGCTCTTATAAGATTACAAGAACAAGCAGGATTGAGTGATACTCATAATGTTGATCTGACATTTGCTGTAAGAAATTTATTTAATTTTTTAACTTATTAGTTGCTTATATAAATATTCACGGATTATATATATTTAGGTACTATTCAATTTAACAACACAATATACAAATAATGAAATGTATACAGAAGCTATAGCTACTTATCAAGCTATTACAAGAAATAGAATGTTCAGTAATAGCGGAAGATTAAAAGTAAATATGGGAAATATTTATGTTAAAATGGGACAATTACCTCAAGCAATTAAAATGTATAGAATGGCTTTTGATCAAGCACCAATAGCTCATAAGGATTTAAGGTATAAAGCTTATACATTATGTTACTTATATAACCACAATCAGAATATCATATATTTTTTTTTCTAACAAATATTCTATCTATTAATCCTATATGTAATTCCTAGAATAAAAATAATGCATAATATTGGAATGTTATTTGTACAAATGGGTCGTTTAGAAGAAGCAGCTAATAGTTTTGAATGGGTTATGAGAGAACAAGCAGAGTTTACAGCTGGTTTGCATGCTGTGTTATGTCATTTTGCATTATCACATAGAGATAAAATGAAACGATCATTTTTAGAGTTATTAGAGGTTCAACTTAATATTGATCAAGAAGAAAAATATAGTACAAGTGCTGTGAGTTTATATAGAATCTGTTCACATTTAATCACTATGTGTTGCCAGTAATGCTCACCCTATACTAACTATTATATGTATATTTTATCAAATACTGTGATTTTTCTCTGCCTTTTTATGTATTATATTATGAAGTATTCATAAACCAGTACTAAATTATTATGTGGCTTCTATGGATACGTTATTAGATCTTTTTGATAATTTTAAAGTAAATTATGTTTTTATGTGTAGGATGATATAGACTCAAACATATTACATGAAGTTTTAAAAAATGATGACTTATCCAAATTTGAGAAAGGATTGAAACTAGAAGGAGAGAAAACTATTCTTTGTGCAGCTAAACTTATTGCACCTGTGATTGAAGATACTGTTTCAGCTGGATTTGCTTGGTGAATATCATATAATAGCATAATTTGTCCATAAAGAGCTTTTCATTATTTTTTTCTATGCTTTTTGTTAAGGTGTGTGGATGCTATAAAATCTTCTGCTTATGGAAATGTAGCTGCAGATTTAGAAATAAATAAAGCTATGGTTTACTTACACAATAAAGAAACACAACTGGCTATTGATACTTTAAAAAATTTTCAAAATAGTGAAACTAAAGCTAACAGTGCAGCATCAACTATGTTATCATTTATTTATTATCTTGTACGTAATGAAGACATTTTTCTTATATATATGTGTTATTTTTGTGTAATAATATAATTTTACTTTTTAGCAAGGTGATTATGAACAAGCTGAAAAGTGTGCAGAAACAGCACGGAATGCAGATAGTTATAATGCTGCTGCTTATGTTAATTTAGCAGCTTGTGCAATGAAAAAAAATGAATTGGATATAGCCAAGGAGTTTCTTTTATGTGCATTGGATACAGATGCTAGTCATATACAAGCACTTTATAACTTGGGTAAATATGCTATTATTTTATAACTTATCAGAAGTTTAATAATGAAATACTTATGAATATTTACATAGGTTTGGTATATAAAAAACAAAACATGTATGAAGAAGCTTTGGAATGCTTTTGGAAGTTACGTAATATTGTTAGATATGATCCACAGACATTGTATCAGATTGGACAAATATATCATCTTATTAATGATACAGAACAGGCAGCTGAATGGTATTGAATATTACTTGTGTACTGCATAATATATTATTTATATACATAATAACAACTTTCAATATTTTCAATTATAGGTATAATCAATTGTTAGGTATAATTCCATCAGATCCAGGAGTTTTACAAAAGTTAGGAGAAATGTATGATAGTTTGGGTGATAAACAACAGGCATATCAATTTTATAGTGATGTAAGTTTAATTTGTTATTTAATTTTTTTTTAATTACTTCTTTTTAATAATCTCTTCAATTTTAATTCCAGTCTTATAGATTTTTTCCTGCTAATTATGAAGTGATTGATTGGTTAGGATCATATTTTATATCTATGCAGGTAATATATGTTTATATTATTTATTTAAATATTAGAATATAAAGACATTGATGATTATACAAAGGTTGCAGAGAAAGCAATGTTGTATTTTGAAAAAGCTGTGGAACTTGCACCCGATGAACCTAGATGGAGATTACTGGTAGCTGCTTGCTTAAGACGAACCGGACAATTTCACAAAGCTCTTTCAGAATATCAGGATATACACAAAAGATTTCCGGACAATATCGAATGTTTAAAATTTTTGGTACGCTTATGTAGTGACATGGGTCTTAAAGAAACTCAATTATATGCAACTGAATTGAAGAAAGCAGAAAAAGCAAAGGAATTAAAAGAACGTCAAGGATCTGGTAGGCCTGGTACTACTGGTATATATATTTCTTATATTTTTTAAATATATTTTCAAATAATAGAATCAATATAAATCGTAAGTATTATTTTCAAGGTTCGCGAAAAAGTAACAGCGATAACTCTTCTCGAGCTGGTTCTGGAATGAGTGTATTATCGGATCATAGAAGCAGTCCTATTCCAGGAAAAAAAGATAATCAAGGATCAAACAGCGGTGGAGTCATTAGATCTACTCGAACTTTTAAAGGAGACAATTCTACAGAATTGAATTTTAATGGACAAACTAGTAAGTATTATTTTAATACAATTAAATTTGTAATTACATATTAATGATGAATAAATGTGTATTCAAAAGGAACAATTCGCTCAATATTACTGTTAATTAGCATAAGCCTTTTTTAGAGTAAAATTAGATTGGTTATCGATAGTTTAATACTGCATGGTCTTAAATGAGATGAATATCATACCATAAAGATAACCATAGAGATTTATAGGCTGTGCATATGATTCCTTAATGGATTGAACAACATGATAAATGAGTCTTTAACTAGTTTGTGGATTCTATTTCTAACAGTCATATGTTTCATATAACGTTGAATATAACAATGAATGTCGTAGTTTTCCATAATTCAAAAAGTCAAGTGTAATACAAAATGTAATATATCTATCATATAAGACAAATGTAACAACTGTAAGATTTTGTTATAGGTATTACTTATACCGATCCTATTGGACCTTTACCTACACGTCCAATGACAGCTGCTGGGAAAAGAGACGATGATTTTGGAGAAGAAGAATTGGGACCTGATTTGTTACCTGAATAGTGCGTATTATTTATTTATTGCTTATAAAATATAATAGTAAAAGCATTTAATAAAATATCTAGATAATTCGATATCATTCGATCAAGAATACAAGTATATGTGTTAATAATTAGATATTTATATTTGATATTGTATATGAATATTATGTCAGAGGTAATATTATCTTTAGTCGTTAAGTAATATAGATAATCGATAAACTACTCGCGTGCGCGCGCGCGCGTGTATGCACATTACGAAGGATAACTATAGCAAATTTGATAACGAATTATGCTTATTAATTATTGTTTCAATATGAAAAATACGCACGTGATAGATACATAGAAAATAACCCTTTCTGCAAGTAGTACGTCTTGCAGGAAGGGCCACTTACCTCGTGTACATTATAGATCTACGAGGGTCGGCACAATTGTAACGATCTAAATTTAAACACGCCGGCCGTTTTCATCAAACTCCATTCAGCCGACGTAGATTGAGAAACGGATATTAACATTATTACCTTCTATGCATGTGTGCATCTATCTGCTATATAGAATGTCGGTATTTTGAATGTGTACACATATTTTGTTTGATATCAAATTGTTTGCTTTCAAATAGAAATTCTAACAATAACAAATTGTAATCGATATAAAATTAAAGTACAATCGCTTTTATACTTTTAGAAAATATTTTAATTTATATTATCGATATAGAAGTGCGATAGATCTTAGATTGAAAATAAAATAGAGAGAAGTTTGTATTTAAAGTATATATCATCACTTATTGAAACAATTACGGTAAACAAAAATAAAAATATTTCGAACATTTTCCATTCCACTGTTTCTACGATTCAGTATTATTTTTAATACTGAATGCCATTTATAAAATTAACAAATTACTTTGTTATTGCATATTTAACAAACGATACTCCTCGTAAAAAAAAATAAAAAAAAAATAATAAAAAAATAAAACATTCAAATATTTCGAATAATCTAAAATCGAATATCTTAAATATTTTAAATATCTTAAATTTCCCGCCACATAATTATCCATCTTGGATATATATGTATTGTACGTAACACGTGCACGCACATATATACAGCGTGCGAACATATCCAAGTTCTATTTCTCGCGCGTTCGTGTAACTACACGCGAAATACCGAATATGCACGAGTGCAAGTGGCGGTAAACCTCGTGGGTTTGTTCAGCGAGCGCTACGATTGGTCAGTGATAGTAAAGGAGTAGGGGAAAGAGACTGTCGGTCGCCGTAACGCATATACATTTTGTAGCATTGCACTCGTGTTAGCGTACGTACGCACGCGTCTGCTTAAGAGTTCCGTTCGTTCGTTTAAACAATTATAATTTTTGTAGTAAACAGATCGTGCATAGGTTGCATTGTAAGTTTCGCAAGGAGACTCGCTTGTAGTGTGTGTGTGTGTGTGTATTGTGTGTGCATATGTATAAGAGAGAAAGAGAGGTAGAGAGAGAGAGAGAGAGAGAGAGAGAGAGAGAGAGAGAAAGAGAAAAAGAGAAAAAGATAGAGTCAACATCAAACTTTTCAAGGGTGAGACTCGATTAAATCGCTTCTTTCGATATTTCGATGTTTTTCAAATCAATGAATGTTGCGTCTTAAGTCGCATCGCGTAGGTTCTTCGATTGTCACGATTATTCATTTTTATTATGCGTGTCAGTTGTATATATCTGTCTTATTTGAGCTACTCATTTGTCAAATCGAATTAACTCTAGAAAATAAAAAAATAGAAAAAATGGATAAAATTATTGTATATTATTTATTACTCGATGACCATATAAATGTTTGTCATTTAATAGAGTTAAGCTTAATTATTAAAGAAATTTATTTTAAATATAACAATTTAAGCATCGATCAAATGCTTTGATATTAAAATTGAAAAGGAAGTTCTAAAAGTGGAGTTATTCGTTTTGCCCTGTAAACGATTCATTTATGAGTCGATACATATTAATTATAATGTCGAGGTACTTGTAAAGTTATGAATAGAATTTAAAAATTCTTGCGCGGCGGTATTAGATAGAAACATTTTTTTTTTCTTAAGTCTATTATCAATTAATTGATTACGTTCGCGCGAAAATGAAAAAAAAAGATATGTGTTGTCTTTCATATTGTCACTTTCGTTTCATTTAAAAATGAAGATAAAAGAAGCGAACTGTCTGTCTTATATTATGTTACGCTTCAAAGTGTACTCGGCATCGTCGATTTATATCATTAATTGGGAATCATGGAGTATATTATCTTCGTTGATGGATCGTTGAACTGTGACTTTTAAATTTACAAAAATGAATGATTTTATTGTCTTATAACCATAACAAAATTTAAAATGATTTTGATTATCATGTGGAAGTGTTTTCATCTTCAAAATAACAAAGCGAGTGACGGAATGAAAGATTTATCTAAAATGTGAAGAACTTAATCATCGTGTTACGTTATATACGCGTTGTTATAATAATTATTGATAAAGATAGCGAGAAATTCGTAAAAAACTTTTTATCGGAAATTAAAGTCGATGTTGTATCTGTTCTTTACAAATGATACATAGTTTAGATATGCTTACGTTATAACGGGAAATCCACGTCTGACCTTGACAAGTTTTTTTTATTCTACATAATCGTGACACCGACCTCTTGATATTACAAAATAATAAATAATTCCAAGAATTGTTTTTTCAAGTGATTTTACGATGATTATGATTGTCAAATTATTGCGTACATATCTATCGGATCGGCTGTTACTTTCGTTCATTTATCTTTTCTATTCTGGTAATCTTAAGCATTTTCCCGCCAAATTTATCGATATCTAAGCTAAGAAGAAACGAAAGCTGGGCCCTCCGAGCTTGCTTTATCTGCAATTATCAAAAAAATAAACAACAAATTATAAATCTAAACTCGTTTTCGTTTTCAGAGTTTTCACTCTGAAATGTTCTATTTATTAAACGTCACGTAATATATAATAGCAACACATTTCCGCGTATTGAGTTAAAAGTATTTACGAACCCGGAAGAATCTTTTGTTTAGAATTAGATTAAAGATATAAATCAAAGATAACGTATATATCTGTTGATCGTAGAATTTGATTTATTAATTAGTGTTGTATAATAATTAAGCACGATGTAAATCATTGCTTAGCATGTTGAAAATTGATATACTTATATATTTGAAGGATTGGGAAAATATAGTTATCTTATCGTAGATAAATCGATTTTGTACATGAATGAAGATACATTAAAGTCTTCACTAATTTAATTTTATCGTGTTATTGAATTTTTTATCGTTTGATTTTATGATATCGAATTAGTTTTGTTTTATTTATAATCGTCATACTCGAGTAGTAAAGTATAGAAGAAAATAGAAATAGAACGGAAAGGGGAATAGAAAAATAGAAATAGAATGGAATGTAGCAAGTGGATATTCGGGTGGAAAAAAATCGGTTAACGATAGAGCAGTCGAACGATTTTGATCGTATTCGCGATGTTCACGTTGTCTTCTAGTTTTTTCTGTTTTTTTTTTTTTTTCTTTTATAATTAATCTCAAAAATCTTAATAACTCCCGTTTAAATTAGCGAAAGAGAAACGAAGAAGTCGTGATAATAGATACGATATAATACGATCATTCCCTTTAATAATTCGTTCGTTTCAGATTTATGAAGGACCTTGATAAGTAATAGTCTCGTAATACTCGGAAGCTTCGTAAGTTACGATGGATAAATCAGCTTATTATACGTTTCAAAAAAGTACAATAAACGTATATCTCGAGTTAATAACTGTGAAGAATGTGTTTCGTTCGAACGTACGAACGTTCCAACGTTTTGTTTTTATTTTTATTTCTGTTCGAAGTTAAAAATCAATGAAATTTTTCACATCAATATCTCGATAATGCTATCGATCAATTTTACGTTTTAAGTAGATTTGTTCGAATAGATTTATGAATATCTCCTTCGTTCAAAGTAAATTTTAATTACGTCACGCGGTGATTACCAAGTTAATTATTCTTCTCAACGACGATCCATTTAACTTTGATGGATCGATCGATACTTGGAAATATTTATTACTAATTCTATTTTATTTTCTATTTACAAAAACATAAGAAATTTGGTAAATAAGAAAAAACACAAGAACAAAATGATACCATTGTTTTATCCGTGTTTTGTTGTTAGACGAATTGTAGATAAGATCGAAAAAATATAATTGTCGCGAGTCGTAATAACGCTTCACGCTGTAATTTACGATCTATCGGATCGGATGTCTTTCTCGTCGACATGATGGCACAACATCTTAGCGATATATCTTCTAGATAGTTACGTCACACTCTTTAATCTGACGTTTGCGTGCGAAGCGTGACAAAAGAGCGGTGATCGGATATGATCGTGAATTTTGTGATCAAGGAACGAGTTTGAAATTCAAACGAACATAAAGAATGGGAAATGTATAACATCGCGGCCCTGAGTCATTGAAGTTCAATAGCGAGTAACACGTGGGAGACCCGCGATAGCAGAACGATCACGCGACTACGTATACATTGGACGACTTATCGCGACGGCATTAGAATTGAATTTCTATCAAATTCGTATGCGTTTAAAGAAACATTTGGAAAAGTATTCGCGTTTCTTCTAATGTAGTACTTAGGTAAAGCCATTTTTATCATATGTTTTAAGCACACGTTGGGCTTACATTAGGAAACAAATACTGACAATAACGGCGAGTACGCGCATTGTACTCAAGATTACGATCATCACGCCGGGTCAACTGGCTGAATTATCTCGGTTAACGCTTTGCACCTTCCAATTGATTTTAATGAAGGCTCGTTAGTTGCTGTGCGCCTTTCAAGAACGTCCTAGTGACTTTTCGTGGTTTCTACCGAACCGATTACGTCTCGAAAGTCGTCATTGTCTTACTCGTTTTGCATTTTTAAATTATTTCGATGCATACGTGTGTACATATATCTAGTAAGTATCTACCTACGTATTGTACGATGAACGAAACGAGCCAGCTGTAAAAAGAGGGGAAGTAATAAAAAGAATGAAGGGACACGTTGCAAAGTCGACAAATGAGTTTGCGAGTTAAATCGCGTCGTTTGTCGTTCGAGATCATTATTATTAATAATATGACAAATATATATGCTCGTATGCTGACAAATATCTTACGTTCGAAAATACCTAGCAACATTTGTTTTCTTTCACGGATAATAATTTTTACACGTATAACAATATCACCCGATTCTCAAATCTTCTTTATTCGTAAAAATCGTTTCTTTCAATACGCTATCATACTTGTAAACTAAAAAGATTAGAAAATAGTCATCCAATTAATTATTCGTTATCCGAAGAAAATCTATCGTTAATGTTGTAAGTCGATTTGTTTGTCGTTGTTGATAAAATGTTTTATGAACTTTCAGTCCGGTCAGACGAAGTTAGAACGGTTGAGCTTTTCGCTAGCGAGAGCTCTAACGTCAGTCACGATCTTGCGTCTGATCGCGCAGCACGTGCAAATTGTCAGTATCAGGATAGACAAGTGTGAGCACGTTTGTAGATAAACCTACAATCATATTCGTGTAAGTTGTCCATGTAGTATTATTATTTATGCATATTCTTCAATGGAGTAAACGACGGGATTCATATAAAATTTCATTAATACTCACGACAATTTCGTTCACTTTTACGATATATATGAAATGAGAAATCTCGTAAAAATATATATAAAGATATATCTCGTAAGATATATATTCTACATCATATTTTCGATGAAAGAATATTTCTTCTGTTTATCGTGATATATTGTAAAATGTATACATATTTTCTTATTAGACAGACGATTTAAGTTATTGAAATGGCTATTAAAAGTTTCTTATAGTGTTTTTTTTTCTTTTTTTCTTTTTGGTATTTTAAATATTCACATGATAGTCATTTTAAATAGTCACGTCAACGATAATTCATCCAATATTTCTTTTTCGTCTTCAGGAATATTTTACGACTGGCATTTTTTTTACAGAGGTCACGATATGTTTTCTATTAGAATATCATCGTTTTGACTATGATTACGAATAGAACTATAGAACTAACGAGTGTCTGATAAAACCATACCAAATAGCTTTGCTAATTATTATAATAAGTTTTAATTGTGTTTTAAGTATCATACTTGTAAAAAAAATTTTTTTTTTTTATTTTATTCCCAAGATTTTGAACTTGTAGCAAACATTCTCTCTCTCTCTCTCTCTCTCTCTCCTTCTCTCTCTTCAGAACGATCAATGTTTAAGGTGAAATTTTTAAGATCTTCGTGCGTGTTTCGTCGCTAGTTAGTTGTAGTTTATTTGCTTTCGAAAGACGTATTAATCTATCTCTTCAAAAAACATTCCAGACCGAGAAAACTGAAGAGATATCAAGATTTACGAGGTCATTATGTCATGTTATCGGAACGTATAGAATTCCCTGGACTTTCGACTTTTCGCCAATTATTTTATCATATATTCTTGTAACGAACACAAGCATGTGTTGAGAAAAAAATCCCTCATCAGTATCAATTGATAGACGATACAACTTCGATAACTCATCCTCCATATATTCTACATATATATCATATTCTTCGAAAAGAATCGATCAGTCACATCGTGAATCTTGAATCGTGAACGTTGAAATTGATTCATCTAATACACTTACGTATATTACTATTACAGATAATCTCGGTTGTTAAAAGAAATGGTTGTACCGGCGGAACATGCGCTCCATGAGGCCATTCAGGTTTCACCACTTAAATTGTCAAACGATGTTAGAAGACAGAAAGTAAGTAGATTCGATATAACACGTTTATTTACATCAAACAAATCTTGATAATCTTGAACTCGTAATTTTTTTTTATATGGAAAGACGATGACATTGGTGAAAAGTTATGATGATCAATTGGTCTCAACAAATTGTTATTATTATTGTTGTTATTATCATCATCATCATCATCATCATCATCATTATTATTGCGTGAAGTTTAGTTACATATCGTAAAATAAGTATCATGTCGAGTAGAGTCAAAACGAAGTTGGCACACGACGTTCATCGAAAGATTAAACGATCGAAGTTCTTAACCTTGCGACCTTCTTGTTAAGAGTTTGCTGACTCGAACCGATCGTACGCGTATACTTTCTCTTTTAGATGATAGTAAACGATGTTAATCCGACGTCAATTGGGGTATAAATTACTTTATTTTAAATCCTTTGGATAGGTCTATTAATGATCATAACGTCGAGCTTTCAAAGGTCGGGGATAATAAAGTGGTAAATATCTTTTCTCTTAACTGGATATATACAAAGTGAAAAATTATACTCCTTGTATGAAGTATTTAGTTGATTTATTTAATTGAAAAGTATTATATTTATGTAAGAGCTAACGAAAAATAGAAGTTCAAATAGTTTATCTTACATGATTCCGATTGCGATATTTATCATTCTTTAGTAATGATTATGGTGCTCTTTTATTTGATGACGTTATGAAAACCAAGCTTAAAGCGGTTTAAGTTGGATTTTAAATTATTGTTGTTGTTTGTAGGAGTAAGGACTTTCTTATCTTACCCTCGGCAAGTCATAGGGTTATCGTAATAAAATACTCAACTTTGTAGGTTTTTAATATTCGTACAATTCATTGAAAAAGATAACAGGAATTGCGCTTGACACCCGATATGAAATAAAGTAGAAACGTGAAAAATAAAAATTTGACATACGAGGAATTATGAATTATCTTGAGCAACGATGTTTGAATAATTTTTATTATTACTTTTTTTTTTTCTTAATCGCTATCTTAATCCCCCCTAATTATAGAAATGTTATCAGGACAACAATGTAAAAATTACGATCGTTGTATTATTTATTGCCAAACAATAAACGATTAGTCGATATTTCACTTTCTTTCTTTTCGTGTTAAAGTTTTACTTCCTATTTTTTTCACATTTTTTTCACATCAAAACGTTGATGCGATATAACCGGTTTACCTTCGCTCAAATGAAACAGTAATATCATGGAATCGTATAACAACTGTTTTTCATCTTACGCGGTTTATGCACCCTTTCGACACATAAATGAAGAATGAAAAGATAGTTATGGAGGATAATCTCAATGTTATTATGACTTTTTATATTACAATATTAGCGATCTAGTTTCTTTAACGATAGACTAGACTAAATGAACATTTTACACGAGCTTACGGTTACCTCCGGTTTACCCATTAGAATCCCATTAGATAGTACGTAACGCGTAACAAAGTAAACAAGAGCATCCTCAACGAGAACGTGAATGCGTTGTAGCGTTATCACGATGTACAGTAGATTTGTAAATGCCTCGGAAGATTTATAGAACACAGAAAATTTTCCGAGGGAATCCTTCGCAAAACGATTCTTCACAATGATTTCAACGAAAGATGGATAACAGCGAGACTTAATAAGCATATGCCAGAAAGAAAGAGAGGAGAGAATCTTTGCTAGAAATATATCAATTTCAAAATGCTTCATTTTCGATTGATATCTCTCTTGCTTCAAAGAAATCCAAACTTCAAAGAAATGTTTTTTTCTAGATCGAAAACCGGTTAGCACGAATGCGTTTATCTGCAACGACTGTTAGAAAGATTCAGGATGTATTCGTTTCGGAGATGAACAAGGGTATCCATCAAGAACCGTCATCTTTACAAATGGAGAACACGTATGTACCGGAACTCGTAGATGGAACAGGTACTTGTTAAAATATTTTCTTTTTAATTTTGCTAGTCCAACTGATTTGCATTTTATTTGTTGCTTCGTAAGATTGATAAACTGATCTATATAATATTATTTTCAGAGGCGGGACGTTTTTTAGCATTAGATCTTGGCGGGACTAATTTTCGAATTCTCTTATTGGAATTGAAGAATGGCAGAGTTGTGAGGGAGAATGTGAAGAATTATCACATCGGATCTGAATTAAGGGTTGGCACAGGCCTTCGTTTGTTCGATTATTTAGCCGAATGCCTTAGTGATTTCGTAATTAACCAGGGTCTTCAGGATGTGGAGGTCCCTTTAGGTAAATTGAAATCGATAATTGTGCGTCGGAGAACTCGTCAAAAATTTCCTATATTACTATGAACTCTATTAATAGTTGTAATAAAAGTATTTTTGTTTTTATGTACAGCATGTAATTTGTAATAATTTATTTGCGTAATAATGAATATTAATCGCGCATTTCGTATTCTAATTTATCTCATTAAATATTCGTTTTTGATTTAGGATTTACATT
This sequence comes from Vespula vulgaris, assembly GCF_905475345.1. Taxonomy (NCBI): domain Eukaryota; kingdom Metazoa; phylum Arthropoda; class Insecta; order Hymenoptera; family Vespidae; genus Vespula; species Vespula vulgaris. The sequence goes on along the minus strand of NC_066595.1, from coordinate 7,519,370 downwards.
TTCGTTTCCAATGGTTCAACATTCTCTCGATGTTGGAATTTTGGTGACATGGACAAAGAGTTTCAATTGTCCAGACGTTGTCAATAAGGACGCAGTTCAATTACTCCGAGATGCTCTTGCTCGTCGAGGTGATACCAAAGTAAAAGTCATAGCGGTATTGAATGATACAACAGGAACTCTCGTACAAGGAGCTACATTGGATCCCGATACAGCTATTGGGCTCATTCTGGGTACCGGTAGTAATGCTTGCTATCTTGAACGAGCTGACAGGGTCGAACATTGGGAACCAGAGAGACATGGGGAAAGAGAGGCTAGTGTTCACTAGTAAACATACGTTACATTTCACATGATTTTTTTAAATGACTTTTTCCTAATGATAGAATTGTTTTACTTATGTCGAATTATTTTAACTTAGTTCTTAGAAAGTTGTTTTTACAATACAATTGATTGACCGATTTGATTTCCGTTTTTCAGGTCGTAATAGATATCGAATGGGGTGCCTTTGGAGACAACGGTGTTTTAGACTTTATTAAAACTGAATTCGATCGCGAGAATGACGCGAATTCGCTTCTCGTAAATTCATTTACGTAAGTCTAATCTTCTTACGCAATTATTTAATATATCTCATGATATATAAATATGTTAAGTGTTTCAGTAAAGCTAAAAAGAAATTTCTAATGTCGTAGATTCGAAAAATATATCAGTGGAAAGTATCTCGGTGAAATAGTACGTATTGTACTCACCAAATTAACGAAAGAAGGGCTTTTATTCTTAGAAAAAGATCCAGGGCGTTCTTTTTTCACATCAGGAACGCTTACCTCGGATTTAGTATCATATATTGAACAGTGAGTATTGAAAACAAGGGATCTCTCGTTGTAATACGATTGAACAATTCTAATTATTTAAATTATTCAATGTATAGAGACACCGTAGACGGCAGTACCGATAATACAAAAGAAGTTTTAGCAAAATATGATATCGTTCCAACCGACGATGACATAAATATTGTACAATACGTGTGCGAAGTTGTTTCTAATCGTGCAGCTCTTCTCGTTTCTATATGTAAGCTGATAAACCTAATATTTGTTAATAACGATCAGAGAAAGAATTTTTAAATGTTGGGCTTTTCTGCAGGTCTCGCGGCATTGTTGGAACGAATCGATAAGGAGAATGTGACGATCGCGGTCGATGGTTCTCTGTATAAACATCATCCTCGATTCGAAACTTGGATGAAGCAGTATATAGCTTTGCTTGCCCCTAGTCGTAAGGTATGTGACTGATCGATCCTTTGAATCTTTTCATTCGTTTAACATTTTGCTTACGTTTATTTCCAAACCTTTTTCTTCTTAGTTCAAATTGATTCACGTCGAGGATGGAAGTGGAAAGGGTGCAGCGCTGGTTACTGCGATTGCGCAAAGGATTCAAAAGAGATTAACATAATTATTATTGACGGAGAAGTGAATTCACTACTCCGGCAATATGTAATACTCTATCAGTAGTGCAAGCATTCCATGGCAGGACAATTTCCTGGTTGTGTTATAAAAAAGGGTAATAGTCAAAATGATATAACGTTAACTATATTTTCATCAAAGTTGTTGCATTTGCCATTGTCAACCTCGTTGAACCATCTTTAGGATTTTCGTTAGAAACCATTGTTTTCCCGTAAATCTTTGGAAAGTATAGTCGGCAATTTTAATTCAAACGAAATATATATATATATACGAGTTTTAATTTCTTTTGTAAATACGATTTTCCATAATCAATGTAGAGTTTAGAAGGATCTTTTTTTTCAAAGAAAAGCCTTACTTTACTATAATAAGATAGTACAAATCGATGAAACGTTTGTAAATTAAATATAGATCGTTGGAACACACAATTCCATGCTAAATATATATATATATATATATATATATATATATATATATATATATATATATAGGAAAGAAGATAAGTAACATAGTAATTATTCAATCGAATAAATCTAGGAATAAATTGAATTTAAAGTGCAATTTAAAGTTTCATCGAGACTTATGATATAGTACGATCACAAATACGTAGAAATTTTGACGCTCGAATCGGCCGTAGAGAAATAAATATAAAAAGGTAAACGAAAATCCGTTGTTAAATCTTGTAGAAAAATGAAGAGGAGAGTAGGCGAATGTTTATAAATCAATTGTTACGAGTATTCTGTGGTTGTATACACCTTGTAATTGTATACGATTGTTAAAATAAAAATTGAAAAAAGAAAAAAAGAAAAAAAAAAAGAGAGAGAGAGAAATCTTTTACTCCGTAGAGTTGGTAAAAATGTGTTAAGGGTAAAGATGGCGAGGCGGGAAATTTGAAATTGAATCAATCGGGAGGATGTAGGGTGAAGAGAACGGTCGAATAACCAGAGGCGGTTCTCGTTCGCAGGCCGTCGATAGGCCTATCGATCCTGTTGCTAGGCGGTAGGACGGGAGGGCGTTCGAGTGTCGCAGTTAGATTCCCGCGTTTCCCGTCAGATGACGCTGCGGTGGCGCGCGGCTCGCTCGCGGAGTGACAGCTCGGCGAGAACTGTCAGCCGGAGCGCGTTTACGCGGCCGTTTCTGTTAGAAATAAGGATACGATCGGTCTTCGAATCGGTAGGGTGTAAGCGCGAAAACGGGTTGGCGACAAGGATCGTGTCGAGGAGAAGTAATTTCGATTTGTATCGACTTTGAAAATCGAGAGGTCTCGTACCTAACGGTGGGCGTGCACGCAGGAGGGAACGGCTCGCCGGCTCGGTCAGTCTACTGGAAGATTCCATTGTGTGAGAGTGGGCTTTGAAAAAGTTTCGGCTGGAAGGAGCTACGTTGCTTTCGCGCCTTTCGCAGCCTTCTCTTTGCTGGATCGATCAAGAAGGAGAAAAAGTCGAGGTATCGTTGTCTTCTTTATTTTTTCCTTAGATTTTTACGTTCTTGTTAGGACGAGTCGCGAGAGCGGTATCGAGGATGAGGAGCGCGCGCGGGAGAGAGAGAGAGAGAGAGAGAGAGAGAGAGAGAGAGAGAAAGAGAGAGAGAGAGAGAGAGAGAACGAATGAACGAGCTAGTGAGCGAGAGCGAGATAGAGAGATGCATAGAGAGTTGGAACGAGAGGTTACCAAGGATAAGAAGGCAATGTATTAGTAGTAGTAGTGTAGCAGAAGTAGCGTGTTAGTGTTAGTGCTGCTAATGCCAGTGACGACAGAACGACGATGGTGTGTAGTAGTGGTGAGAATCGTGATGGTGTGTTGGTGTTGATGCTGGTGGTGGTGGTGGTGGTGGTGTGGTGCGAAGCGGGTTTGAGGTTACGCCGGCGATCCTCGCGTTCAGCTGGGCTCTCAGCTGACGGCCGGCCGTTCCAAGACCGGCATTGCGTGCCTTTCTTGTCTCTCCGTTTCCTGGACAGGTTCTATCTTTCGAGCCTTCTCCCGTATGATAGAGCCGAAAAGCGATATATCTAATTTCTCTCGCTAGCTATGGACTCTTGCCTTTTTTATTCGTTCGAGATTACGTTCACGTTCTTATTCTAGTTCCAATTAGAAAAAAAAGAAAAGAAAAGGAAAGAAAAGTAGGTTGAAAGAGAATAGAGAAATGAGCGTATGGGGAAAAAAAGTGGACGATCGAGTATGATGCGTCTTGAGTATGTCCTCGAGTGTCTTCTCGAAGAATCCGAATAAATATACGCACGCATACACGTTAAAGGAAAAAAAATAAAGGAAGTAAAAAAAAAGAGAGGAAAGAAACGAGATAAAAAAGATTGATAAAAAAAGGGATTAGAGGTTCTAAAGCGGCCAACTCGAACGATATAAAGGACGGAGAACGCTTCACCGTTATCGCTTTGCAAATTGACTCGGTTTCCCGCGAAGCATCGTCGAGGTCACCGCGCCCGGCTGCAGCTGAGCTCTCAGCTGACGAGCGGAGGCTGCGACCGGTTCGCCATATTCCTTCCTTTTTTTAAAGGCCACCCCCTCTTCGCCGCTTTTAAATCGCCTTTCACGTGTCCGCGAGCTTCCACCTACGTCTTTCCCATCTTCTTCGGATCCTCGACCCTTATGTCTTTTTCTAGAAAATCGCATTGTTCATTATCGTCGTCGTCGTCGTTGTCGTCATTGTCGTCATTGTCGTTGTCATTATCGTCGATGTGTCGTCGTCGTCGTCGTGTGAAACCGAGAACTGCCGACTCTCGAGCAAATCCAGTTCCGAAGAGTTTCTTTCTCAGCCCTACGATACAAAGACGTAAACTTGATTTTTCTTTGGACTTGATGACGAAGCCAGAAGAATCGTAATAGAGATAAAAGAAAAAGGAAACAAACGATAGAGACATCGATACATCGTATTTCTATTTTAATTCGTTCAAGGATTTTCAACGATTATCGATTTGCAGTTATTATTGTCTTGGTTTTTTACTTAAAATCGAATACTCATTGTTAGCTTCTAACAGTCAATGAGTAACGAAGGAGAAAGTATTTTGTTTCGAGGCTGCCGATTGTTTTGTGTGAATATCATTGCAAACTTTTATAAATATACGTACAATAGAAATTATGAAATTGATTCAGTCGATTTTACTCAATTCACGAATTATAAAATATATTATAAATACACATACATATATATATATACAATTGTTGCTTGTGTGTGCGTTTGGTACGTGGGTATGTTGCGCTTGTTACACACATATATAAGTAACAATTGTTTTAGATAGGTATAATCATCCATTGATGTTCGATCCAATATCGATGAGATCGTAAAAGGAAGATCTTATTTAAATTACGTAACGCGTCATCCCACTTTCCAGTCGTTCTACAGGCACGATCTTCCGCTCGAGCAATCGTAGCGATCGACAAAGCGTAATAATCGGCTAGAATGTATGCAATTAGCGAGAACTGTGCGCGTAATCCGTCTAAAACACAAAGGCTGCCTCACTGTTCGATTCGGACGAGTAACCGCGAAACGAAAACCACTGGTAACCGTGCTGTCCTCGTCGATCCTATATAATAATTAATTAGTAGATAACACTTGTAATTTGGAATTTATTATCGACTCGTCATTGATATAAACTATCGATATAGATCGACTAAATTATTCGAAGAAGTGATCTAACTTCTTTGCTTGAAAGAAAATTGTAAAAACGCGTAGGCAACCGACGGTGGAATTGCGGTATCCCGGAAAAAATTAATTCCGTCGAGTAAGAAGGAGTAGCGCTTTAGATATTAACGGCATCTTTTTAAACGTAAAACTCTTTAAACGTCCGTGCTAATGTTACAAAAATCTAACGAATTGTTATATATGTATACGTAAAAATAATGGGAAAAACTTACTATAAATATCGTCTATCTTTCATTTCCTTATTGACTACCACATTATATAATATACTTTTACTTTTTCACGAATAATAATATGTAGTTATAATATTTTAATCGTTAATAATATCCGCATGAAAAGAGAGAGAGAGAGAGAGAGAGAGAGAGAGAGAGAGAGAGAAAGAGGAAGAAAAGTTTAGGATGACCGAATCAATTTCGTTTCTATTTCCTGAGATGTTTCATTAAAAAATAATAAAAAGAATTTCCCAAGATTTCTCGTCAATGATCGAGGAAAAATCTTGGAAACGGAAATGAAAAGTAATTTTCTTCTTCGAATCGAATTCGTAGAATCGATCGAATCGTTCTAAGAAGAATCTAATCACTTTACTCGTCCAATCGCTTCGGATCTACGATTCGTCTAAGCTAAATTCGATCGTTCGCGTAGAGAGTCCCTCGCGTAGTAATAAAACGTATCGAGAGATAAATTGGAGCAGGCTGACGAGCAGGACTAAGAATAATCAGAGAGTGCAAGGGAGGTCAAAAGCTATACTCGCGCTCGTCGTTTTCACGCGAAAACGGCACCTGGGCTTTGCTTGAGTCTTTAAATCGACGAAGAAACGTTAAGAACGAGACGCGTACCGTTCTCGAGTGTTAAGAACTCGGTAGAAAACATGCGTTTGGAACGCCGCCAATCAGGAGTTGCTCATCGAGGTCGACTTTGGCCGAGCGTAGTAGACAGCGAGGCGCATCTTCGACAACGTCGTTCTGCGATATCTCGTCTTATCGAATCGATCGAATAATCAATTTTTCTTTCTTTTTAATTTCTAAAGAAAATACCGAGAGAAAATAACAGAGAACTTGGATACAAGCGCGAAATTGAAAGATGTTCTATTTATTTTTTCCCTTCTCCTTTCTCTATCTCTCTCTCGCTCTCGCGAAATTATATAATGATTTATTCGTTCGGAACTCGGAAGGTCTCTAGAGTAGAGTAGAGTCTCAAGAAGTATCTCTAAAGTATCAAAGTATCGCTTTTTAGATTTATTTCAATCTATGATTAGTTTACGGAGTCTTGGCAAGAATCCTTCTTTCCTATCGTATAGAATGTTTCATTTCTAATAAAACAACGAATGTAGGAATTGTGTGTTAAAAATATCGTAAATCTATCTTGTTACATATTAAAGGGTACTTTACGAGGATAGAAAAGCGTAAATGTTCTTTTCGAACATTTTCACGTTTATAGTTTCGGAAAATAGGAACGATATTCGCATATTGTTACATAGACACATGGACATTTATCAAGCATCAGGATCGATCGATCGATTCCTCGAACACGAGATCGGCCTTTATTCTTCGCGCTCGCGTTACATGATTTTACACACAATGAGCGTGAGCCATCGTAGGTGGATACGGGTAATGCGAACGGTACAAGCCATTTAGAGGAGAATTTCTTTTTATCGAGCCGTGGGATCGAGGAGAGTTTATTACCTGGAGGATTCACGTATGCCCGTTAGAAAAAGTCGAGAGACTTAGGCGAAGAGAAAAGGGTTTTGTCTCACGAGGAGTCTCCGTTGTTTTTCTACGGCGAATCCGTTTTCTCGCTGACGTTTCGTAGAAAGGAGCGGCTATAATATCTATTTATCTATATATGAATATATATGTATATATACGTATTATACATACATATATATATATATATATATATATATATATATATGTATATATGTGTATATCTTTCTGTCGATGATTTACATGAGATCTTGGCGAGTGCTCTCGCGATGCAATCGATATGCGCACGTGCACGCAGAGCGTAGGTATATGTATGCAATAAAGCTACGTACGAAAAGAATGTATCTACATACGCGAAGAGATCCCATCGAAAGGTCTTCTTCTTCTTCTTCTTTTTCTTTTTTCATCATATTTTGACAATTAGCAAGATTAGAGATCGACTTTGTATTTATTATTACGTGTCCTCAGTATTCGTAAGTTCGTAAAAAGAAAGAAACTCTTTAGCATAAAACGAAGAAGTTACGATAGTCGATAAATCTGTTTTTTAGAGTTTTACAGAGGTTTTAACAAGAAGTCACGATCGTTGGAACGTCCAACCACTGTAGGTACGTTAACGTTAACGCGAGGATTCGTTAAAATTCATGGAGAGTGCAAATTAACCGTGATGCGTACGACCAGGTGTCCCCATAAACGAGCTCTCCCTGGGAGAATTCGATAAAGAACGTTCTCGCTACGTGACCAAAGCCGCCACGGTTGTTCTGTTCTATTCTATTCTGTTCTGTTCTGTTCTGTTCAGTTCTGTTCTCTTCTGTTCTGTTCTATTCTGCATTACACTCGCGACAAGAGAAGAGAAGAGAAGAGAAGAGAAGAGAAGAGAAGCGTGTCGCGAATCGTACGCATTTGCGTTTAGTTAACTTCATAGAAATGAAAATACATACATATATATATACATATGCTCGTATGTACGTATATATGTATGCATGTGTATATATACATATATATATATATCGCGTATCTCTTGCGATCTCGTTCCTTCCGTGTTTTACGACGTTTTAACGACCGAATGGCCGCCGTCGTTTCACCTAACGACATACCTCCTACGCGACGTTTATCTTTCTATTCGTCTTTCGAATTGTTACTTACTCCTTACTCTACGACTTTTCTAGGTAATTACGACGAAGACATAAAATTACCAACGATGTTTTCCTTTAGCCACGCGAAATCGAATTTATCGTGCGACGACCGTCCCTTTTAAAAAGAATATGATTCATTTGTATGTATGTATCTATCAATATAATAGATACCTCTTCTTACAATACATGAATTAATAAATTTTAATCGGTGATTAGCACGCGCGCCGCCTTGCAACAAAGCCAAGCGTTAATGACGGATTTAACGAGGAGAATTACCGATCGAACGTTAATGTCTATCCTTATTTCAGCACACCTGAAGAAAATCGTTCGGTCTCTCTTTTTCTTTCGAGAGGAGGAGGAGTTGCGGAAAACAACACTGCTCTCCCCGTCTCTTTATCTTTCTATCGTGTTCACGAGCCATGAAGGCACTCCCAGTGGAGGGGGATCTCGTTTGTTTTTTTCTTTTTCTCTTTTTTTTTTCTTTATTTAATTCTCGTTGCAACGTTCGTTACGATTTAGCCAGGAGATATACGCAAGCGATAGAAATCTGCTAAGCATTAAAGCTTTATTAAAGGCCTCTGCTCGAATCGGCGGTCTTGCGAGAAGAACAATAGGTGAGAACCCGATGAGTGAGAGAGAGAGAGAGAGAGAGAGAGAGAGAGAGAGAGAGAGGGGGGAAAGAAAAAGAAGGTTAGAAGGAGGGGACACCTTCGAGGAAGGCGAGCTCAAGTCGCGCGGATTTCTCTCCTTGGCAATCAGGCTCGTATTCCGCGTCTCCCTGAACGTGGCTATCTCGAGCAACGAGCTTGTCTCCTTCCCTTCCCCACCCCCTGCGACCGCCATTACGCTATTATCTGTCTCTGGGTCGTTATATCGCCGGTAAAAGAGCCGACGTTACGTTTTAACGTATGATCAAAGAGTTACCGATCTTAGAAGTTTTAAGTACGCTCTTGCATTCTGAAACGATCGGCACGTTACCTTCTCGAACTCTTCCAGGACTTTAACGTGCGAGGAATATTACAAACGATACGAGCACGCTTCTCTAATGGTTCGATTACTCTCGCACGATGTTGCATCTTTTAACGGGAAACACTCTCCGTAGTGATTTTCAAATCACTTTGACGTTACACGGGCGAACGATGTTACGGAGGTAGGCTCGTCGCGTGCAGCAAATCGTACGCGATTTGAAACAACGTTACAATATATAGCTCGGTGGTTGTCTTCCGACGTGACAGGATGTGCTTTGTTCAAGTATCGAAGCGTTAATAACAGGAATTTTCTCTTTTGGTGTCTTATTACGATCGGTTGATTTCGATCGCTACATCGAGAATGCTCTGTGGTACTCGTTCCAATTCGTTAGACGGGGAAGAGGAAGAGAAAGAGAGAGGAAGAGAGACAGACAGACGGAGAGAAATGACGAAAATTTGTTCTTGCGTGTTTCAAGGTCATAAGCAAGGACGATAGCCGATGCATTCGTCGATCGAGCTTTTCGTCGACGAAGAAACGTTATCGTCGTCCGCGATCGATCCGCGTTCGATTTGATACGTCTTTACGGAGCGTGCACACCGAGAATCGTCTCAATGATACATTTTTTCACGGATAAATTATATCATCATAATCCTTTCCCTTTCAGTCCCTTCGTTTAATTCAATTAACGGGGAAAGGGAGAGCAAGCCTTTTGGCATCTTCGAGTAACAGCTTTATCGAATCGGCCGATGTTCGACTAGACGTATAGGTCCGCCGTATATTGGGAATGCGAGTCAACGCGTCCAAGCGGTAGCACGTTGCGGCATAAATAATTCATAACGAAGCATCGCGTCACGTGAACGTGAACACCGAGCGAGGGTTTAGGTTTGCTATTATAAATATTTAGAATAGCTGAGAGAATCTTCCCTCTTTTCCGTTAGTTCATTTCTTTTTCTTAGATTTCATCCCTTTTTCTCTGGTGGCCTACTGTCGTCAAGCCGACATCGACCGGCACGGAACGTATGTACTTTACTTATGTATCTAACTACTTGCTTATAGATTATCTTTTCCGTGGCATTTGAGAAAACATGACGAATAATAGAGAAAGAGAGAAAGAGGGAGTGAAGAGAGGGGCGGGAGTTCCTTAGCTTCCGTTTTTAGCATCGATCGATCCATGTCAAGTTCGTTAATATCTTCCTATATATTCGATCGATCATTATTCGCGAGCCAGTTTACGGATCTTGATTTTTGTAGGGTCTTATACGATCGAGCGTGGAGGGAAAGAGGTAGTCGCATAGGTCGTGACCGGTCGGTCGATTCCGAAAACGAATTGGTTCGGGTCGATGAAACGACGCTTCGTTGTCTCTTTCGAGTAGCGTGCGGCCATGCTCGCGAGCCTCGGACATCCAGAGGACGTCGAACTCGTGTCGACGTGTTTTGCGAAAAGAAGACGCGTATCGCTTAGGAGACGAAAGCGAACGAACGAACGAACGAATGAACGAACGAACGAACGGTCGCGTACGAACGACTTAGCTCTTTCCTTTCATGGAAAACCTGAGAACTCGAGGTGAATTATCGCGAAACAACCGGGATGGCCGATGGAGGACGATCGTTTCCACGTTTACGCAATAGGAAAGCGCGTACCGGGCACGCGTGAGCGGGTTTACGTAATCGAACAGAACCTCCGTGCGATTTTCTTTTATCGATCTCTCTAAACTCGTCGGGAATCGTTCGAACGAAGAGGACTGTCTCTCCTTCGCGAGAGAGAAAGATCGAGAAAGATGGATATATCAAAGAGAAAAGGACGAAGAAATGCTTGATCTCATTCGAGTCGGAGTCGGCAGAGCGTGACGAGTCGAACGTGAACTCGCTCATTCCGTAACCTTAATAACCTTGACCTAGGTTCTCGCTCTCTCGTTCTTTCTCTCTTTCTCTCTCTCTTTTTCTTTCTCTCTTTCTCTCGAGGGGGGGGGGTCCATCAATCAGGGAGAAGACCAGCAGTACTACGATATCGATCGATTGCGCAACTGCCGCGACGAAACGACTATTTCTATTTTCATACCGTCCCACGATATACTATTCGCTTGCTCGGTATCGACTATTTTTTATATTAGCTGTTAAGTGTGTATATAATTATCGGAGAGAACATTGACGACGATCTTATCTTATAATTTATTTCGATTACTTACTGTAGGTAGCACCTTGAAAGAGCATATGATATAGCGTCTGTATCTATCCAACGTGTATCTTCGAGGAGATCATAGAGAAGGAGAGAGAGAGGGGGAGAGAGAGAGAGAGAGAGAGAGAGAGAGAGAGAGAGGATTTCGTTGGCCTGGAACTTGGCTGGCTTCGACTTGAGAAAGTAGGTCAAGTTCGTAGGAGTGCATCTTCCTTCGTCGAATACTACTTTCCACGTAAATCGTTGAGCGAGCTTCGAAACGGGTGACAGTACTTTAGGGGCTTGACTTCGAATATTTTCGAGTTAACCCCTTTCGGTACGTTGCATTTTCCGAACGAGCGTTGAATCTACGAGTTGAGTATTAACTTCTTTTTTTTTTTTTTACATTCTTCTTTCGTTTAATATTAAAGCGTGGATTAGAAACGACAATGGCGAATATTCGGATCGAAACTATAGAAAAGTTATCGTAAAGGACATAAATATCGATCGTTATTATATAGAAAGGTAGACAATGTAAACGTAGACGAAAGGAGAATGTCTCGGAAACGTTCTGGGGAAACTAATTAGCGAGAAACTCATCTCCGCTGACACGTACGCTTTCCTCCGCAAATTATTACGTATTTTCTCGTTCGAGGGAGAAAGATTCCTGACCTGGAAAGAGGCTCGCCTCGGAAGAACGAGTAAATTAACCGTAAGGTTTCCGATTCGTACGGTCCCAGAGTTGTCAGGCGATCGTTACACGTTCTACGTACGTATGTACATACATACATATATATATATACATACATACATACATACATACGTACGTTCGTACGTACATACATACATATGTACATATGCTTTGTGTGACAAGTGGAAGTTCGCGAAGTATCGTCGTTATGCTTCGAGAGTCTCTAACGTCTTCGTCGTCTGATAAGCTCTTATCCTTTACAAAATATTCTCGTATGTCGAAGTTATCGTTCGTGGTACGCGTTTAATGCAACAACACGCACGAGATCATAATAAATTTTGTAAACTGTGCGTGAGCGTTTTGCCCTACAGCTTGTTGCGATTACGTTATTTCGCGTTGCGTGTCCATTATCGTAAATTTACTTCTTTACAGTCCGAGACTGCGTCGTATAGACTCTCTTTTCTTTTCGTACTTTTTTCTCTCTCTCTCTCTCTTTTTTTTCTTTCTTTTTCTTCTTCTTTTATTTTTTTGTTGTTATTATTTTCTTTCTTTCTCTCTCTCTTTTTTTTTCTTTTTTTTTTCTTTTTCGTTTCTTTCAAGCATTCTCGCACGCATCAACATCTCGATAACATCGTCGTTTTCTTTGCCAGGTTGTTTGCACAATGATTATTACAGTTCGACGGTTTTCTCCTTCTCTCTTTCGATTTGAAATAATAAGCTGAATTAAGAGAAATGCGATCGTTAGCAAATCGATATACGTAATCGGCTTTGTGCCTTCATAAGATTACATAACAATAACTAATTAAATGCTGTCCGCGTTGTCTCAAGTATATAGACGTAGTCGTTTTCATTAAATTCAACTATACCAGGCCCTTCGACTTCGTTAATTTTCAAGTTCCCTAGCGATCAGAATCGAATTATATACTTTTTCGATCGCGTTGCATAACCTTCGATGAACGATAAAATCGATACACTGTGCGATTTTCTCTCGCGGCGAAGCGTTTCCGTGTCCGAGTACAACGTTACCTCATCGATGGATTATCTTTCCCTCTATCCTCCGTTAAATTAATTAACGCAGAGTATAGCGATCCTTAATCTCGCTTCAAACTTTTTATTATTCATTATCTTGTATTCCTGTATTATACATTCGTGTATTGTACTGATCTTGCACTCTTTTTTTTCTGTTCTTTTTTTTTTGTTATAGGTGTCAAATGGATTAATCAACGCGCAACAGATCCGATCGTTTTCGTGACAGAAACTCTCAAATTGGCGAGGACAACCATTTCGCGACGTAACGATGTAAAGAAAAAATGTAACTCGTCGTTTTGAAGAGAGAACAGCAAGAGGAAGACAGCAAAGAGAAAGAAAGAAAGAAAGAAAGAAAGAAAGAGAAAGAGAGAAAAAGAGAGAAAGAAAAAAACAAAAAAGAGAAAAAAAGGTTCGTAAACGACATCGTTGGTGAGTCGATCGAGAAAGGAATCGATAGATCGATGGTTAAATACTCTGTTACTTTTCAAAGTCGGTAAAATCTTTCCCGGAGGAGAAACGAATTTTACGGTCGATTCTCACAGCAAAACGCGACGAAACGAGCGTAATTACGAGTGGATAGTATAAACCTTTTGTACGCCTTCCTTCTTTCTTTTTTTTTTATTTATTTTGTTCCCCTCCCTCTGTTTTTCGCGAAGCAAGCTCCCGTGGCGTAAACTGGTACACTCGTAAGCGTATTTCAAAGGACCGATTCGTTCGATCGTCGCAAAAGTATAAGATCGATAATCCGTCGGTAAACATATTTGAGATTTTGTCGAATTTTGCGAAATTTTTCCTTTGCAGTTTCGTAGCCGTTTCGTTTTTGGTTTGGAGAAGGAAGGAGAAGAAAGGGGGAGAGAGAGAGAGAGAGAGAGAGAGAGAGAGGGAGAGAAAGAAAGAGAGAAAGAGAGAGAGGGGAGAATTATCGAGAGTAACTCGAGCCGTCTGGAGTATTCGTCCTTAGATTAAAGTCGAGCTCGTTCGATATTCGAACGTATTCTTGAAAGATTTGCTTTCGAGAGCAAAGAGAAAGAGAAAGAGAAAGAGAAAGAGAAAGATTCTAACCAAGATGTACAGCGATCCGAATATTTGTGGGATTGGTGGAGCGTCGACGAAGGGAGACGAGGTCGAATTGGTGAGCAGGTTTCTGGCACCTCTTTGCGCGAGGGACGAAGCAGCGAGGAACATTGCTTTGGCGGCTGCCAGGAGTACGGTCGAGGGATGGCTCGGAGGTGTTGGGAGTCCGAATCAATGGGAGGAAACTACCGGTGCGATGAAGGACAATGTCGCTTCCGGAAAGTTCAAGGGTCAGGATGGAAGGTGAGTGAAATATCTTGGTAAATAATATCGTTCGGTATTCCGGCGAAACTTGGAGAAAGTTATTACTAGCGTAAAATCGCTCGTAAAATCGACGATTTTAGAAAGAGAGTTTTCGATCATACGTTATCGATTTTACCGTCGGATAACGGATCGTTTTAGTTAAAGGATCGTAGTAGTTACAGTTGTTGTATTTAAGTTTCCTCGGAGCATAGCTGAGCTCGTAATAAGAAAGTACTCGTCTTCTGTGTCGAAAAGGTACGACATGAGCATCGAGCGTTCACCCTCGAAATCGACTCCGAAGAACGTAGAGGAACAAGTGGCATCTCCGGATACCTTCAGAAGCGACTGCTTCTTTCCGCAAAGTGTTACGGAAAATCCTGCTTTTCCGGAGGACGGTGGCTCCGAAACTGCGGAAAGATATCCCTCGGGTTCGTTCGATTGCGTCGATGGCCGTCTGGGTTCGAACGAAAGTTCGAGCTTCGGGACACCGGTCGAAAGAAGAAGATACATGGGCGGTGATTCTGCGGACGGGAACAGATCGGGTCGTTCTACTTCTTCGGACGAGGGGAAGGGTTTCAGGATCGAACAATTGCCTGGCAAGTGTCGCAGGTTCAAGGACGGGAGTGAGAGCCGTTTCGGTTCTAGCTGCGACAGCGATAGAAAGTATTTGATCTCGTCGTCGAACGAGAGGTTGAACGAGTTCAGCCAAGAGGATAGGATACCGAGAACAAAGAATTATATCAAGGTGAAGGGAGCGAAGCAAAGACAGCCGGAGGAGGACGAGTTGGATTTGGACACTAGGATCTACGGGAAGAGTCCAAAGTTCGACGAGAATCTTGGGAATGCCTTCTTCGATCGTAGGAACGTTAATTTCCGTTCTAAGAGCAGCGATCTTCTCGAGCGAAGGTATCGAGACGAAACGGATATCACAGGGAGATCGCGCGAAAGAGTCGTTTTCAATACACTCGACGGATTTGAAAACGAGAATGCGAACGAAACTTATCGCGAAAATGAGGTACTCGTTGAGGACGCGAATCTTGAAAATTCGGAGGACGATCTCGAGGATGGCCGTGCTAGTTGGCGAAGGTACGAACAGGACCAGGATTGTCTTAGGAAGAGCGACGAGAGAAAGTTCAGCGCCGGTCAAATAAAAAGACCTCTCTCGCAGGACGAAGACGTTTCGTCGAAGAGCGGCAGAGTCCTCGATAGTCCCGAGGTTACTCCTGGCGATGTAGGGAGGATGCTTAATCTTGGAAATGCACTCGATGGCCCGAGGCAAACTCAAGCGAACAAGTATCTCAGCCTGGTGACGCTTCATCTACCAGTGATACTCAGGCTCAGCGTTAATTGTCCTTTTCAGAACGTCAGGATAAAATGCGCTGAGATACTGGAAATGGTCAAGGTAAGTTTTCTTTGTCTCTACGTATTATCCTATGTACCTATATCTCCCTTTAATAATCGATCGATCTTTATACTCTAGTTTAATATTCTTTTCAATGTCCGATACTCTCGTCTTTAAAGCGGGTAAGCGTCAAAACGGGACATAGCGGGACGTTATATAAATGGAGCAGCTTTCCGTGGTTATTTGGGAACACTCACCGAACTTTGTTCTAAAAATATCTTCCTATTTTGTCGCCAAAACGGCCTACCGTTACAAACCGCGATCGTCGACGTTTTATTACCACCGTGAATTGCTCTTGAAAAATAAGAACGGAAACGTGAGAGTCGATAAAAGCTTGCACGGAAAGTATACATATGTGTTTGAAAGGAAAGCTTCGCAACTACGTGGTCCTCGTACCCACGACCCTGAGAATAAGAGTCTCATGCTCTACCGACCGAGCCAGCCAAGCTTACAAGAAGTCGATATAATTCTAAGATTTTCAATGATATATCTTCGATATTTGATTGTATCTTTCTTTTTTTTTTCTTTTACAGGATAGAGGATTACCAGTACCAGAACCGGCCTTCGATGGACCTAGTGCCTTCGTTCCCACCTCCGAGGTAAGTCGTTTGCATAATACGCGAATGCATTCCTTTTTCTTTTTCATTTTTTTTTCATTTTTTTTTCTTTTTTTTACAACGATAGTATCTTCTGCTTTCTTTTTAAACACCAGATTTGCGAGACGTACGAGTGAACGACAGATATTGGTCTAATTTTATGAAAGATGAATTTGATGATACTGATAAGAACGATTTTTTATAGTTTCTAATTTACATTTAACTTCTTATGATAATCCGGAAACAATTGTTACATTTTATGGGAAAAAAAATCAAATGCAGTGAAATTAATGTTCGTTCGAAACAAATACAAATTGGCTATCTTTGAATGGTGCCGATAATCGTTACTCATCTATAGTTGTACGTGAAAAGGAACCAATGATTGGTCGTCGCGCGAACGAGGGAGTGCATAGCTTCGTATTTATTTGTCCCCTGGTAACCTTCAATTTAGTTTAATTAAGAGCAATTAAGGACTCTTGTCCGTGCGAGCTCCCATAACACTTTGAAGTTGCTAATTGTAGGAGTCTTTCCGATTGTACTTCGTCAAATTATCCGATTGCATAGAAATTCATTTTTTTTCTTTTTTTCTTTTCTTCTTTTTTTTTTTATACAATTTTTCTCATAAATCTTTTATTAATCATTATCGATATTTTATTCGATTAAAATGTCATGTATCTAATAGTATAGCATATAGAAAACTTACAGATATGTTTCAATATCCTTTAAAATGATAATGAGCATAGATGTGGTTAATTAATATGATATATTATTTAAAAAGGATGATTTAAATATTTTTTTATAGCATCGTAAAAACTCGAAGAAAGTAATTATTACGAATGAGTAGCAAAACGAATATTTTTTTTATAGGTATTTTAATTATTTATCGATATAATCAACTTGCTGGAAAAGAAAAAAAAAAAGGAAAATTAGACGCATCGTTGAATTTGTGTTCTAGAGTGCGCCATGTTCCCGCCATGACTTGAACCATAGACCACGTCGGTAATTCAGTTTTTTAGACTATAGAAAGTCGTTCAAGATGCGACGTCTGTTCGTGTACCTCATGCGGACGATAAAACGTTAGTTTGTAGATCGTACAGATGGCGGTCTCGTTCAGTTACAATCGATTTGCATAGATGACTATAATTGTTTTTTAAATTATTATTACGAATCTTTATTATTATAATTATTCGATGAAAAATACATTTCTATAGCAGAGATTTTGTATATAAATATCTATAAAGAATATTTGAAGTTTTTCAATAGAAATGCAATTAGCAAAGAATCTTTTTAAACGAAAGAATATTTTTTGAAAAAAATCACTTAATATCGAATACCTATGTCGTAAATAAATTTCTATAGTCCTTCGTTATTCGATACGTTATTTATAAGATAAACAACGTTCGACATATCGTTTAGATTGGTTGGTATAGGCAACGTATCGTTTTACAAAGATTAGTCACTCTTGCGTGCAAGTTACGGGAAAAACAGGTTCTTTAAGCCATTTTTATTTTATTACTATTTCAGGAAGGTCGTAGTATTAATCGTTATCGCGAAGTTACATATCGTATAATAGACCGCATAATCTCATTTCACTGCTTGTTTTTAGAAAGAAGATACAGTTGCTTGCGTTTATTTACGAAGCAAATCTCCGGTAAAAGTCCTTTTATGACACCATTTTCGTATCAGTTGGTAAAATAAAAAAAAAATATAAATAAATAAAAAAAGTAAAAAAAAAAAATAAAAATAAAAAATAAGGATATCCGATATATTAATAAAATTATCGTATTTCATATACATGCATATATCACGAGATACTTTTATAAAATTTGAATCTCGCAAATCTGGTTTATAGATACGATCTTCGTATTTTTTCAACGAGTTTTATAAGTATTGACGAACTATAATGTTTATGAAGTAATACGGACTACGATTGATCGTGGAAAAACTCAATGAATTTTCATAATCTCGTCAAAGTTTTTTGATGAAGTTATTTCGTTATCTTTTATATATATATATATATTTATATATATATATATAATATGTATGTGTGTGTATATATATATATATATGTATGTATATATTTTTTTATATCGTCGAATTGGTGATCGTCGAAATGTATCGGTTTTGTTACTCACATCGACGGAAAGAATATCTACGAAATGGTTGATAAAAAGGTAAGTAAATATGAAATATTATATACGTTAGATTACATGAAATATTATGAGATTAAATTAAATCTATATTTTTCAAGAGAAGATTATCGCTCAAAATTGAGAAAACAGATTACAGTCGAAGGTATGCTCGGAATGTTTGTAGGAAAAATTTTTAATAAGTTGTCATTCTTTAAATAACTAAAGCGATTTTCTTATCCTTTTTTCGATCGTGAGATTAGCGAACAGTAAATCTTAAGAGGCTACTGCTCGTACTTCACAAATCGACTTAAATTTCCAGTAGGTATGTCGTATAAAACCGATGGTGTTCGTCTCGCTTGGACGATCGAAGTTCGCGAGGTTTGTAAGAGAAATGGAACAGAAAGAGGGTGGAAAGGAAGGAGGGAGGGACGTAAGTGAGAAATAGCGGAATCATAGGGCATGTTAGGGGTAGAGAAAGAGAGAGAAAGAGGAGGGAGGTTAAGAGAAGATTCGGAGAAGGGAGAGAAGAAGTTAAAGGGAATCGTGCTTGGGTCAATGCAAGTAACAGCTAGCTCCAGCGGCCGCAAGTGGCTTTAAGTGGCTCGTATACAAGCTCCATTAAAGGTCTAATTGAATCTCTTTCTATCCATGCTTCTTCTACCTCTCCTCATTCTACGTCTCTCCCTCCCCCCTTCTCTCTCTCTCTTTTCGTTCCTCTTATTCCTCTCACTTTTTATTCTATTTTTTTTTTGCGCCAGACTCTCTTGATATTTCTGAATGTTTCGATTCTTGTAACTTAGTTTTTTTTCTTTCTTTTTTGTTCTAGTTATTTTTTTTTCTTTTTCTTTTTTCTTTTATGAATCCCATTCGTTATTTATGCATTTCAACTACGTATTCTAGATTACGTTCGTCGTCAACCAGAAAGATTTTCAATGTATTCAACGATGAGGATCTTTTTATACTCCGATGATTTCGTGCACGCGAACGAATAGAAAATATGCTAGAGATTAGATTATATAGAGACGATCAGAGAATAATGAAATTTGTCATGTAAATATTTCGCTATATTTTACGTATATGTTTCTATCGTAAATATTGTTAATGCGTTTATAAGAGTTTGTAGGTTTCGAAACAATTTTCGTATCAGTTTACTCGTATAGTCATTATATAAGTTTTTCGAGAGTTTTTAATTATCTCCATTCGTTCTTCGTTTAATCTCAAGTATTTAATTCGTAATAATTTTATAGCGTTATTCGTGCTCTTTTTTTTTTCTTCTTTTATTTATCATGAAGTACATTTTAGAAGAGAGAACGGGATGGTCGAGGTTCATCGCAACCGAGTTTACATACGTACGTGTGTTCTCGACAGTTACACGCTGCATTCTCATGCGCCGTGATTTCGCGGTAGTTAAATGAAACGAGTATGCGAGCCACGAAAATAAATTTTCCTTTTTTTCTTTTCCTCCCCTTTTTTTTTTACAGATAAACATACATTATATGGAATATATAATAATAATGAGAGAAGAAAAAATAGATCCAAAAAGTTGATAATTCGGATGAGAAGAATGATAGAGACAAGAAAAAATAGAAGAAAGTAGAGACTTTGATTTTTATTTTAGTTAGAGAACACTTAAGTACACTTTATCTTAAAGCTGTAGAGTTTCCACGTCATTGATTTAACTCAGGAACACGTTATGGATAATCCCTCGCTCGATTTCTTACAATTTTCGTTTTTTACGTCGCGATTTATTTCGAGTCCGACTTCTCATTGCAAATCATCATCGAACTTTGTTCGGTGTCATACGTACATGACATATATATCTACTTCATTGTTCTTCAAAAAATCCAACGTGCAATTCAAATTAATGTTTGTGGGTTTTTACACTTCTTTGTGATATCAAAAGTCATTTATAATTCGGTGACCGGTTCTGTATGTTTCGTTATGCTAATGATAAAAACACGATACGAGTAAACATTTGAATTGCATATTTTTTTGCGAAGCATACGAATCTAAAAGGTCATATTTCCTTTCCTTCTTTTTTTCTTCTTTTCTTTTTAACGTATTATCATAAGAAAAAAGAAGAGGCGAACTTTCATTAACGTATCACAATAATACTCGGTAAGATTTATTTGAAAATTATATACGCGCTAACGTTTCTCGTATAACATTGTTCGTGATTAAAAGCTTTAAAACGATAGGGTAGGTGTTTTAAGTAGTTCGTGCTTTCTCCACCGTGCAAAATGGGAGACTAGGCGGCAATTGCACGGTTGTTGCTTGTTTCTGACGTGCTCCAGATGGTAATAATAACTCATCGAGCACACGTCGCGGTTTTCACGTTATCTGAAACTAGAAACATCAGCGTGCGAAATATAATCGCGTGTTTTATGTAAGCTATATTTCCCTCTCTCTTCTTTTTATTTGTCTTCTCCCTTTCCTCCTCCTCCCCCTTCTCCTTCTTCTTCTTCTTCTTCTTCGTCTCCTTCTCCTCTTCGCGTATACACGATAAACACATACACAAAGCAAATCTTCTTCAGAATTCGTATTTGTTATCTTTATCGACGATCCTTTTTCCCTCCTCTATAGATACGTTCCACTTATTTTTCATATATTACTTATCGTAAGTCATTCGTTATATCCTCGAAATTCGTCATAGCAAAAGTTAGAAATTCATTTACATATTAGAGTCGTTGTAGTAAGCTTTTCCTTACGATCTTTAATACATATGTTTTATGGAAAATAGGTGAAAAACAAGCTACGGTGAAGGTAGTCCTTTAGGATCTTATCGAAACGTAAGCTTTTTCTCGTTCAGCGTAGTCAGCGTCTTTTCGATCGTACGTTTCATCCTCGTTACGGGAACAACAACTACGTTGTTTATCTCGTAGAAGAATTTTCTAGCATAGCCAAGCTCAAAGCAGTCGTCTGTCGATATGCATGCAAAGTATTACGAGCTACTGTAATTCCTTGTGTATCTCGATGGAAACTTTACTTTGAACGCAAATTACGTTTTCATCCGCTAGACGACGATGCCGGTACGTACTTACTACTCTCCATATTTTCACGTTCGTTGAGATAATCCAACGGGCTTTAAGGAAAGCCTTGAATCTTTTATCTCGGCAACGACCTTTTTCTTTTTCACCCAAATAAAATATTCATTCTCGTAATGTGGATGTCCGAAAGTGACAAGAAAATATATCGAGAAAATATACGCTGTAAAAATAAGGTTCACCGTGTATAAGATCGAATAAAGGTAACGAAATGTCGTGTCTCGTTTTATCGAATGCAAGGTCGACAGAATTTTATGAAATGTGATCTTTCTCTCTCTCTCTCTCTCTCTCTCTCTCTCTCTCTCTTTCTCTCTCTCTGTTTATGAGTAGGATGTTTCGCAGCCATTTATCTACGTATGTACATGTATACGTACATCTACATGTATTACTTCATTGCATAGTATTAGTGCTTCGACGGTCGATACTCATTTCCGAATGCAACTCGCGCATCGATCATAAGTGCACTCTGATGCATGATTACAGTTTTTTTCTTTTTTTTTCTCCCTCTTTCCTCTCAAGGTCGTCCTATTACGTTTTAAATTTTAAATCAAGGGATATCGATCTCCTACCAACGATGTATTTTTACAATTTCTTTCG
>NC_066595.1:7427500-7495000 GCF_905475345.1 Vespula vulgaris | reverse complement strand
GAATGAATGGTAACGTAAATATTTTATCTTTAATCGTACGTTTCCGATAATAGGTAATTTTAGAAAATATATTATTCCAAATAGACAGAAATTATTGAACAGCACGCGTGCGCGATAATTATAGAAGATATATAATAATATGATAAAGATAGAATAAATTATATTACGATCTCGCTTGAATTAGAAGAACAATTTAATCTTACAATCCAATCAACGTATTTGATATTAGTTTTTAATTATGTTGTACGGATTAGAATTTCCCAAAGGGATAATAATACCTTTATGAACATATATATATATAGAGGGAAGGAGAGAGAAGGAGAACACTTATTAGTTCTTATCGATTTCGATTAGTGTCGCTGGTAATATCGTAATCGATGTCGCAATAATACGGTGTATCGTTATCTCCCACGTTGGTCCGCGTAATAGCACGATAACCATGCATAAATGCATTTGTACTTTACGTAAAAGCTTTTTGTAAATGTACAGGTGACCGAAGAATGAGCTTTAGCTGACATATATACGAGGAATTCAGTGAGTGTACCAGCGGTATATTTTACAAAGAAATTAGAGCAATTTAAAAATATGATATCATCGGAACAAAAAATAGCCTTCGTATCTATCCTTCTATCTTTTTTAAAAGATGAATTTGATAATCTGGGATTGCTTTCTTTTTTTTTTTTTTTTTTTAAATTGCCTTTGAAAAAAGAAAAGAAAAGGAAGAAGACAAGACATAAAGTTGGATTATTTGTTTTGTCTCGTGTCAACAATGTATCGGTATTTTCAATTGATCGGTTCTTTCCCAATATGATTTCATAAAATGCAAGTAATAACGAGAAGATATATTCGCATAAATAAATTTACGATGCTTCGAGGACTTTGAGTTTCAACGTCATCCACGTGCGAACTTTGCTTTCCAAAGAATCAATGATTATCGTGACTCTCTTACATAAGTCCTATAAATCAATAGAGGACAATATTCTTTACCTTTACTTTCTTCTTAAATAGAAGTTGATTATGAAATTTATCGGATTTAAAGTTCCTTCTCATTCAACGCTTTTCTAATTCTAATTACATTCACAATCAAGCTTGAATTACATTATAACTACGAAGGAAAGCATTGGTTCACGCTTCCGGCACGTCGTGTGCACAAACTCACGAACGTTAATACGATGCGAGGCGATCGAGCGAATTAGATGGGCGAGTTAGCGTAATGGAACTCATACGTGCCAAGAATAACCACAGAAAACGTATTTCGTCACTATGTCCTTCTTTTGCTTCTTGGAGTATCATCATTTGTCTCATGCCAACAATGATCAGATGATTGATATTCGTCGGCACGTAACGAAAAGGAAAGAACTGAAAAACATCGAACAAAGTTCAAGTTTTATATATATATATATATATATATATATATATATATTTTTTTTGTACCTTGAAATAATTAGTCATTATTCATTATATTTAGATAATTGCTGATACAATTATTTTTTATCTAAAATTCTATTTTTCTCTAAAATAAGTTATTCATATATCGATTAATTATCAAAAAAAAAAAAATTACATATAATTACGTATATTTTCTTTTTTTTTATCAATATCTCGAACTTCGACCTTTTTGCGTGCGTACTACGCACGCGGATAGTGAAATAACGCTTATTTGAACACGAGAGAGCTCGAAGAACAGCACGAAAAAACGACAAAAATTTTTTTAAGAACTTTTTGAAAGGATTCGCTGATGCTTACTCTTCGTTCAAGTATACGTTGCTTCGTTTAATATATATATATATATATATATATATATATATATATATAGATTTAATCATGCTTCATACGTTTTGTGTTGCTTCTTTTCATTTTGCTGGACAAGATGCAAAGAAAAGAAAGATATATATATATATATATATATATATATATATATATATATATATATATCGTCCTTTTATCTTTACCATGGCTATCGTTATTTTTTTCATTTTTTTTTTCATTTCTTTTTCATTTCTTTTTCATTTCTTTTCTTTTCTTTTCTCTTTTTTTTTTAAAGTACCTGTAACGATCGATCACAACTCGAAACGCAAGTTTTCGTCGGAACGATATTGATATCGAAATGTATGTAGCTATATATGTATACATGTATTTGTGTATATATATATATGTGTATATATATGCGTATCTCTTTGAGCGAAATGTTTCATAGGCGACAGAATTCTCGTTCTATCCGGGAGATTCGACTACTTCGAATATAAAAGCTTTGCGGACGCGTTTCAATCGACGGATTTCGGATTTCAAAGCTTTTCAAGGGAAAAGGATCGAGGAGGAGGGAGTTAAGCCTCCGTACTCCGAGAGAATCTTCAAAAGGCTGTAGGTAGCTGTGTTTCGCATGAATCGTTCTTGTTGATCTTCTCGAACTTCTTCATGGCTCTATGCGTAATACATTTAGAGAAACGTACGACGTCTTATGTAAAATTGTTGGCTCAGATAATTAGGCTACACTCTTGTGTGCGATCATAGGACTTACAAAATTAGCTCTAGCGAAGCTCTATACGTATTTATTTGAATAGATAGATCGGTCTCCCTTTTGGAGATAAAATTTTATCGAATAATATATTATTTCGAAAGTCGTACGATCGATATCACCATCGGTTGACTCGCTTCGCTTTGAAACTCACCAATCGTCGTTTAGATAAAACGAATTGAATTCAAGCGAGTAACGCGATGTCGAAATTTAATCATTCCTCCGTTGTATATATATGTATCCTATTCGTGGTTTAAATCGATTTCCCTCCGTCCATGATAATCAATTATAGTTAATTTGTAATCGGAGTTACATGATATTGTATTTTTCAAAAGAAGAGATATCGAACGATCTCGTTTTAATGGATCGATTTTTTTTCGCTCTCATCATATCGACTATATCGAATTTGCAACGATTATTTGATAATCGATAGAAAGAGGAAGAGAGAGAGAGAGAGAGATAGAGAATTTAGTGAATTTTTTAATAGTATCGGAAAAATATTTATATATTTATATATTTTTCCGATAATTGTACATATGTAGGAAGATTCAGTAAAGTAGAAATAAAATGATCGGAGTATGAAATTAATATTCGGACTATGAAATGCATATCTATTTGAGAGAAACGTTTCATAGGTTACAGAATTCTCGTTCCATCCATTCCTGTTTGCGGTTTCAATCTTGTTTACGTTACGTCGTATCATTCCTTTCATCGTTGTCGTTGGCACAAGTACAGAGTTTATGGGGTTATTAGCATGAATACACGTTATGGAAATAGTTACGTGGGAAATAGTCGACTGGTATGGTATTCTCCCACGAGACAAAAGATATGGCTTTATCTTTGATTAAGAGAGGTACCTAACTATACAATTTCTAATTGATCTAAATATTTCATCGTGTACGATTAATTTCGATAACATTTTTTCTTCAACGTACTTCGCGTTAAAAGAAAAGAAAGAAGGTATAAGAATCGATGGGTAATGCAATAAAAAAGAAAAAAAGAAATAAAAAAGAGAGAGAGAGAGAGAGAGAGCAAATCAAGTGTCATCAAGAGAAATACAAATCTACAATGAATCGAAAGATAATTTCCGCTTTCTCCTTGGAGTTTTCTTTACATTAATCAGAGAACTCGTAGGCAGAGTAGATTTCCGTGTAACTACCGAGACGTTGTACCAAATAAGAAAATCCAAGGAAGAATTTTCAAAGGAGGCAAACGAGGTAGCGGTATTGGGGAAAAGATCCGTCTTGTTGAACGGTGAGAGGAGATAGGAGAGAGAAGAGAAAGGTGTATATACCTTTAAAATCGTGATACAGGAAGAGCTCAAAACGAGGGAAAGGGCTGAGTTTCTTTTCCCATTTAGTAAATTGGAACCTTCTACTTTTCTATCTTTGTAAGTACATACTCGACCGATCTATTCCACTATAATCCGCACAAACTCGCCGAATCGTTTTCTATATTAAATTTATAAATTGTCAATAAAATGCGGACGAACGAAGAGCCAAGACGATTTTATAATATAATCGTTATTATTTTCAACGCGCAGATATTTTTGATTTATCGGTTGATTCGATTCGCGTGAGAAAAAATATGACTGGAATAATTTGTTTTCTATCGAAACGAGGCTCCGATCATTTTACATCTGATACTTACACGCTTTATAAACAGCGACTAGTAAATTTCATTCCTTCTATGTTGGAATAATATGTCCTGATTTTTTCTTTTTTATATATGTTAATTAAACGCTCGATAAACAGTGACTAGTGAATTTAATTCCTTCTATGCTGGAATAACATTTCCTGATTTTCTCAAATACAAATGTTGATCTTGAATTTGCGTTTCATATTCGTAATGCATTCCAGTCCGTTTGGTAATGAACTTAGGTCAGTTGAAATCGAGATAGATATTTGGTAAGAAATACAGAGGTGTTTGTATATCATCATTAGTCAAGGTTAAGTGGACACGAAAATCTCTACGGGAGACTGGATATATGTCGGAGGAAACCGACCAAGACTGCTTTCAAGCAAGAAACTCTCTCGTGTCCGTGCTAATCGTGAAATCTTTTAGATTACCGTAGAAATCGTCGAATAGCGGTTCTTCTCTATGACGTAACACTTATTCTACGTATCTAGTGAAGCTTTCCTATGATATATAATATACATATTTTATCGCGTTTACGATATTCGCACGAGATAAACATTTAACACGTAAACACACACGAACGCGCTTTACACATTCATTTTTATCGAAATGAATTCATGTCAAAATCAAACATTTGTAAAAGTGCATTAAAACGTGTAGATATTAAATTTGGCTTATAATAATGTTGAAATATCAAACATTGCTATTTGATATTCGCATATATAGTATCGAATTAAATCGTAATAGAAATTATATTTCGGTATTTCAATGAGAATAATACTGTATCGTCGGTATAGAATCGTATTGTTAGAAAATTTAACGAAACACATTTTTAAGGTCATTACCATTATTCAAAAGATACTCGTAATCTATGAATAAGTATTGTTTTGTTATTTTCGTATAAGAGATTAGTTTCTAATCGTTATGTTGACACATTAAGATATATGACGTGTTATCTTATTGAAAGATTGTATCTATCTTTTGTCCTTGAATTTTCTAAACGAGCCTCCAAACAGGATATCTCGACCTCCCGAGTGTTAAGTTAAAACGATGAACTTAAGATTATCGAAGGAATTTATCGGAGTCATTGTATTGTATTATAAACGAACATAAATGTTTATTAGCGATGATAAATATCGAAAGATAGTTCTTTTTCTCTTTCTCTCTTATTCTCAGTATTTGAGTTTTTCGTTTAACGAAATAACAAAGTTTTATCTTTGCCGACCTGTTCCGTGTTTTTCGAGATAAATAAATAAATTCATCGATAGTAAAACAAAAACATTTTTACGATAATGTGTCCATTCTAATGTGAACTTCATATCGACATTTTTATCTCGAAAATATATACACGCAACACTTCGTTTCAATTTTCGTTTCCGAATTCATTCGTCCTCATTTTTTTTTGTTTTATTTATTTCTTCTTATTTTTTTTTTTATCTTTTAACAATAAATTTCATTGACGGATAATATTCACAATTAACTCTTTGGTATCGTTATACGTATGTATACTCGAGTGGAGTTATTCACTATAAAATAAAAAGAGAGAAAGATTCGTTCGAAGCGAACCATGGCGGATGTAAACACGTAAAGTAATGTATATACACTCACGGAAAGGATCAAATAAAGCGAAAATTACAGTAAACACTGTAGGGTAACGTTACAAGAGTTTCCGATTTCCAGAACAACGTATTTCCTTCATCCATTTATTTCTCATCTCTCTTTAGATAACAACTCAATCATCGAGTACTCTTTTTTCTTTTCTCTTTCGTACATTGATCGCCATTTTATTAATTTTAGATTAAATTTTCATCTTCCCACTTCTCATCTATCTTTTTTTATCGGTTCTCATTAGTAGTCTATTGCGATATCTTTTCGGTAGCTTGATTTTTCAATTATTTCTTTCGTTATACGAACGCTTAGGTAGAAATGTAAGTACTTACTTACTTATGTGGATCGGAAAAAGTGGTCAATCAAATTGTAAAGACGTATTAGAGAAGGACGTACAGAAAGAAGGAACGAGAGAAGAAGAGAGAGAGAGAGAGAGAGAGAGAGAGAGAAAAAACGCGATGCTTTTCTTCGACGTAATAACTGGCATCGCAGAACATAATCAAGTCACGAGTTGCTTTTATCTCGAGGAATTGTGGTTGTAGAATGTAACAACCAAGGAGTAACGAGAAAGCCTTTACGAGCGTCCACGTCGTTCTAGTTGTCGTCTCTGAGTCTCGTTAACTTCTTCGCAAAGTGGGAAACAAAGGAAAGGAATTTCTCATTCTTTTATCTACCCTTTCTCCCCCTTTCAACTTTTCTTTTCTTTTCTTTTTTCTTGTTTGTTTGTTTTTTTTTCCTTTTTTTTTTCTTTTTCTTTATTTTTTATTTTTCTAAAACAATCAAGAATACGATAACTTTCTCGAGTCTCGATCTAGTTTACTTTCTGATTTATTTAACAATGTTAACTCTGACGTCGTTGAATTTAAATAAAATCGTCGAATCTTTTATCATCCCGCGTTAAGAATTAAGTTGGGTGAGTAACTTTCGTCGGTTAGTCGAAGTCAGAGATACGTTCGGACAAAATGGTAGAATTGTTTAAACGTCGATCGAGATCCACGAGTAAAGTTTTGTCTGTGCAAAGTCTATGATCTCATATCGCCAAGGTACCACGTGACATTTCGTCCTAGTTTCTGCTCTTTGACAGTCATTAGTGCTGATTACGCGAGACTATCGATTGGAATTTACGTCGAATAGGATTAAGTGGATCACATAGACTTTCTCCTATCTACATCACTTCAGAATCTAGATATATCATAGTCTTCTTGTTTCTCCTTTTTGCTTTGATATAAAAAGAAAAAACGTGGAAGTAACACGATTCCTTTTTTTCTCTTCTCATCTCTCGTAGTATTTATTTTCAAAGTCTTTCTTGTCTTTTTTTGACATTCTCAATATTTATATTACAATCGTATCGCGTTATCGAGAGAAACATGAAAGAGTTGATACGTATCCGAGCGTCGACCTGGTCAAATCACTCCGGTTTTACGTTCTTCATAAAACGAGTCTTCTAATTGGATATCGAAAGTAGAACTAGGACGTATCTAGGATAGCGTTCGTGTTACTTAAAAAGAAGATAAAGAAAAAGCATAAAGAAAAGGCGTTAACGCGAGTTATCGAAAAGTGGAATACTCGGTTAAATCGGATGTCGATTTAAAATGGGAACGAGTCGTTCGGGTTTCTTTTCTCGATTATCAAGATTATATCGAAAGATCGATTCATTTCCTATCCATTTTTTGCGATCTCGAATGTTGCTTTTATCATACGTAAACATGAAAATTAGAGACAAAACTTGGAAGAAAGTTGTTTCGACTTGGACTGGCTATTAAAAGCGTTAACTTATTCTTCCTGTTTTCCTTCTACTCTTTTGGAGTCAAGCAGCGCGATGAAATGATGGAAGTTACTTCGATTTGTTCTCGTTCTCATTCTCATTCTCGTTCTCGTTCTCGTGCAAAGAGGAAGTCGAGGAAAGCTAGCATTGCCGGGACAAGAGCCAACTTCCGTTTCTTTGCACGGCTACGCTCTTTTTCCTCGTGCGATAACGTTCCCTAAGAAAATCCTTAAGATATCGCGAATAGAATTTTCATGTTGAATAGAAAAGGAATGTGCCAGGGCAATGTTAGCAACGTAAATTATTTCGTCGAGGTCTCATTATTTATCGACAGTCTTTAAGGATAGAACGAAGTGTCTCGAGTTAGACATTTTCATTTAAAGGAAAATTCGAACGCGTTATTACGCGGTTAGATGAATATCGAAACTCGTAATTACCTTTTTGATTAAAAGCTCCCATTCTCAATTCGCTTATATCCAGCGTATTAATTTTCAGCTGGATTTAATTCGGGATTTAAGCTCTCTAACAAGTAAATTAATAGTCCTGTGAACATAGCGAACATAGCGAACATAATCGAATTTAATACAACGAAATTTGTTATTCTTAAGAACAAACTGAAGTAGAATTTTCTAGTAGAAAGTTTAATGCAGCAATTTTTTGTTGTTGCTTTTTTTCTCTCCTTTTTGTTTCTTTTTATCCTTTTTTTTTTTTTTTCTTTTTTTCCTTTTCTTTTTACTTCGAATATTCATAACGCTCGTAATAAGAGATGGTCGAAAGGACAGGGAGGAGTGGGGTAGAGAAGAGAGGGTGGTAGCTTGAGACGGGACGCTTGAAATTGGATTTAAATGGCTCTCGGTTTGTTTTAAAAAATATTCTTCAAACGAATAGGAAAAGGAT
Source organism: Vespula vulgaris (assembly GCF_905475345.1). NCBI lineage: Eukaryota > Metazoa > Arthropoda > Insecta > Hymenoptera > Vespidae > Vespula > Vespula vulgaris. The sequence goes on along the minus strand of NC_066595.1, from coordinate 7,486,577 downwards.
TCGTCCTTTGGTATACCATTACACGGTCCCTTACTCTTTCTCGTGAATTACGAGATCTCTATAGAATTCTTTTTCAAGAAAAATGTTCACGAATTTGCAATTCAAATAGAACGAGGACCTCCTCTATCCGGACGTATATTCGTTGTCCTTGATTTTGTATTTTCCTTTCCGTCGCTCGTTACTCTTCGTCATTTTCTTGAAAAGATACATTAATGAAGATACTTTAAGAGTCGCGAGCAAAACATATCCTTTCGTGTCGTTATCTTATTACATATTTTATCCGTATCTTGGTTTCTGTTTCTTTTTTTTCTTTTTTATAATTTTTCTTTTCTCCTTTTCTCTCTCTCTATCTATCTCTATCTCTATCCCTCTTGCTCTTGTAGTGGTTTTTAATCGATCTTTGGAGGTCGTTCCTGTTCCGGAAAAATTCGGGTTTCGTTCGCTCGAATTGAAATAAAAGTATTCCCGTTACATAAAAGAAATAAAGTATTACTAAAACTTCAACTTTCATCGAGGTTACTTATTGTAGATAAAGAACGAATGATTCATCGTATTCGTATATAAATACGTTGTACTTTGATCGTATATTCTTGCCTCGTAATCGTGTTTGACGCTTTATTATTGGCTTTTTATCAATAAATATTTAATTATTTTCGCACGCGCATTTTCGTAGCGCATTAAAAAGTGTACATACTTTCGACTGGAAAAGAATATCTCGAAATTTGTCGTCGACGATTCGACTTATTTATTAAATTTTATTTCCAGGTGACGAAAGAAGGGAAGGTCTCGAAAGAAGGAATTAAGAGAGAAGAAATTACTAAAAAGAATACTAAAGTGAATTGAGAAAGAATGACACGAATGTTGGTACAAGAGCCTGGTTGGAAATTGGAGAGAAAGGGTTCGGCACTTCTTCTTCGAAGAGATGAAAGTTCTTACGAAAAGAGAAGCAGAGTTTGCTTTAGATGCGACGTCGAGGTACGTGAATTTGAGAGGGACGACGTAATCGATGATTATGGGGTAGAAGTAGAAACGGAAGCAACGGCTAGCCCTCTAGCTATGTGTGCGAGTTGCTTGGCCGCCCTTTGCGTTACCGTCATACTTCCTTGGCTTTTGATCGGTGGTTAGACTTCAGCAAGTTAACTCCCTCGGTGGAGGATGCGACGAAGCGTGCCGCTGCCGTCGAAGGGAAGGAAGGAAGGAAGAGGGAATGCAAGGATTTGCAGTGTGATGAGAAACTTGCCTAGAGTTATGGAAGAGGAAGTAGAAGAAGAAGAAGAAGAAGAGGAAGAAGAAGAAAAAGAGTCTTATCTCCCGAAACACGCTCGGGGCCTTTTTGCGAATGGACGAGGAGTATGTCTATCTATCTATCCAATAGTTCGAAGCTAACTCGTGTAATACAAGATACGTTGAGAAGTATGAGAGAGAGAGAGAGAGAGAGAGAGAGAGAGAGAGAGAGAGAGAGAGAGAGAGAGAGAGAGAGAGAGAGAGAGAATAGTTTCATAGTTTCGAACACCAAAGAAATTCTCTTTTGAAATTAATAAGAGTAATAAAATAATAAAATGCTTTACTCGAGTTGAATGTTATTAGAATAAAAGAGAATGATTTCCCATTGAAAGGGATGTATTATGTTGTATATAGATAGTTAATAATAATGTACTAATGGCATTTTCATAAACGTTAAGAAACGATTGATGTTTCGTTTTCAAACGTTCTTGTTTTATCGTATAAAAAGAAAACATTATGGTCATGTATCTGTATGATACGTACAGGTGATCATTAATGTATTTAGAATAAGATAATATAAGGTAGATCGTTAGTAAACCTTTTATTATCGATGTGAAACTATTTGGATACGTTATTATTGACTATTATATATATTACTAGGCTATGAGCGTGTTGATCGAGAACGTTATTAGAGTCAATGAGGTTGTTATCGAGAGGCAAGACAAAGAATATTGACTTTCATTGATCTTTCCTTTTATTTTCAAGTTCCCTATAAAGATTAGTCATTTTAGTTGTTTTAACAGAGTTCAAAGTCCCGTCTTGGAGAGACTAATGTATCGAGTCTATTCAACTAAGAACAGTTCGACGATCGTTTCAAGATCTGAAGTACGAACGAGACTGTTTGATTTAGTTTTGACGACGGTGAAGTAGCGAAGAAGAGGAAATGGAAAGGAGTCATCGGAGAAATACTAAAAGGAATTGGACGAGTATCGAGCAGTTTATATTTTCGGAAAGTTCTTCTCAAAATAAATCAAAAAGAGTACGTTTGGAATTTGAATCATTACAAATGAATTTTTAAGAGATATAATATAAGATTTGTTAAATAGAAATTAATTTATTCCTTATCATTATCACGATATTATTTGCAATCGATATAATTTATTTCCATAATTCTTACATTAATAATCTTAATAAATAATAATCATTCTTATTTTCGAAATTTTGATCTTATATATATATATATTATATATTATATATTTTATTGAAATATATATATATATATATATATATATATATATATATATAGAATGAAAAAGAAAACAAGAATCTATAAGTATGCTCAAAGAGATTGAAATTTCACTGAATATTAACATGACTTTTGTTTTATGATAGCTTTTTAGGGTTAGTCATAAAATCCATGGTACGTGATAGCAAAGATGAGAGTAGGTCTTCGAACTCGTTCTTTACGTTATATCTTACAGGCAAACTTTCCTTTGTGCTTGCGTCTTTTGCCTTTCGATCGTATAAATTTGAATAAGTTTGAGCGTAGATCGGATGTATGCGCTTTCTATACTCCCCTTTTCTTCGTATTTTTAAGAAAACGCATCGCGATGCGTTTTGCAGCTCGTTCCTTTCTTCCGCCTTCGTCGTTTTCCGTTATCGTAACGTTTTATTGCTTCTTAACTTTTTCCCTCGTTTTTTCTTTTTGTTTTTCTTTTTCTTTTCTTTTTTTTCCCTTCTTCTTGTTCCTTTTAAACATTTTATCGTTTGGGACAAACATTAAAGATATTTTGCTAGTTGCGTATTCAAAAGTTTTCAATACATGAATCGACACGAATATAAGCGTTTTAGATCTCTTGATAATCGAACGAGTGCAACCGGTCCCGTTCGTATAAAACCGTAAGACGTTCTCGAAGGAATATATATAAAGAAAAGAAAATAGGAAACTAGTATTGATAGTATGTATGCGTGAATACATATGCGTGGCACCTTCTATTATATATATATGTATATGTATATGTATATGTATATGTATATGTATATGTATATGTAACCATAATTTCCACGACTGATTATTAAGGAATCTCGAAGGACGCGATCGTACGATTTGTAATATATAACTATAATTATTTGTTTATATTTTTAATAAAATTAGAAGGCGAATTGTTAGCGAATGTATTTATGATTATTACCTTCAATTTGAATCTTTTAATTAAAAAGGTATGTTCTTCATCGTAACGTGAACGTAAATTTACGTAAGTAGTTACGTTTGCGTAGATACGTTATCGAGGCGTCTCGTAGAGACTGTCTCCAAGGTAATATATATATTGATCCATTCTCCTTAAAACAGTAACGCTTTGTATACCGTGGCCTTTAAATGTTATCGTAAATGCTAAAATAATTTCCATATTATTACGAGATAATCGTTACGTTAACATTTTTTGAAGGTAACTTTTCCGACGTTTTGTTAGCAGGAAAAATCACCGGAACTTCTTTTAATTTCAATCGAGAACACGAAGTTTTAACTTCGTTGAAAACGTATCGGATTTAATTATCACGAGAAGCTTCGTAGGTCGCGTGAGTCACGCTTTTATACCTCGGCTATCGTATTTTCTAATTCGGATCGAGGTAAACTAGAAACGTGAACTTCGAAATACGATCGTTGCAAGAAAGTCATGGACCTATTTTTGATTTGTTCTGTCGTATCTACTTTTCTTTTTTTCTCTTTTTTTTCTATTTTTCTTTCCTTTTTTTATACAAATTTTATAAATTAGACACGTTAGTTTACGATCCATGAATGGAACGGCTAAAGTAATAATGAATGGTAAACGCGACACCGGAGAGCGATAAAATTGATATTAACCTAATTACGATTCGTTATTGAAAATTCCTTAATTACCGAATACCTTTCGGTAGTGAACTTGTGGTAATCGATATGATAAAATCTTCCTCGCGATGGCAGACCTTTGTAAATTTCTTTTTTTTTTTTTATCATTACGGGATTTTAAAGAAGACGAATGAATTTGTAAAAGGATTCTTTAATGATAATTTTTAAACGAGACAATCGAAGACGATTCAACATCGGGTTGCAAAAAAAAAAAAAGAACAGTGAAAGCTTTCGTTATTTTCTCATTTTCATTTATTCGTTTTTGAATCTCTTGCGGAAATGGGGGTCATGGAAAATGAGAAGCCATGTACTTTTTGTTTCGTGTCACGGAAATTCCCTCTTATGTGATACCCAACGACAATAACGAAGGTTAATTAGACGGGCCGACACATCGGGCGTTAAATTGACACTAGCACGCTATACTCGAGGAGAGTATATTATTCTGACAGGACAGCAGATTGATACAAATTGCCTTCAATTTCCTTCAATCTGCCTACTCGAGAAAAAGCTTAGAAGCATGGCAGGACATCTTCCGGAGGAGTAATCACGCGCGATAAAATTGTTCTCTACATTATCAACATTTTTCAACCGATAAAACAGGATAAGTTTTTTGCTCCTAGCGATTGGAAGTTCATAGATCAGAGGATTGGCGGCGCTCTCGTCGAACTATCGAGTCGAATCTTGGTAGTAAAATGGAAAAGAAAGAAGATCGTAATACGGAAGCGTTACAATAAATATTTTCTTTTTTTTTTTTTTTCCACGAATATTGCAAACAGATGTTCTCGTAAAAATCTCGATGAGTTTATCAGAGATGCGATCCTTTTTTATCTTTTTCTTTTTCTTTCTTTTTTTTTCTTTTTTCCCTTTCTTTTTTTCTTCGCGATTCGAAACACAAATTTTAATTTCGAATATCAATATGATATGATAATCGATGCTTAACGACTTAGTCAAGTTGACGGTATAAAATGATCGCAGTTTTCGATGAAACGTCGACAAGATAGAACGATCCGTTTTGTTTATCCGTCTCTTATCCGTCTCTTAAATTTCGATTACGTTCGATTGTAAAGGCAAGTTTAACGATAATCATATACTTGTAATATAGTTTTTTTTTTTTTTTTTTTTTTTTTGTGGAAATATGCAAAGTGACATAAGTAATAATTTTTCGAGATTATAACTTTTTGAATCGAATCTGAGACAATAGAGAATACATAAACAATTAAATTTTCAAAGATAACAGGTTCGTTCATTCGAAATCATTTCTTTATTATTAAATTACTCATCCTCGTGCGCGATACACGATATTCTGGATTGTACTTTATTAATTTTCTAGAAACGTATAATCACGAGTGCTATTGTATTACCTTTTTTTTTTTACCAAGCATTTCGTTCTATTCAATTAAAAGTAACTAGTAATTTAGGTCGAACGATAAGATAAAATTGATCTGGACCGTAGTCTCGTAATAGCTCGTTCTTATTCCAATCGGAATACGCGTTTCTCTCGGGGAAATGAAAGATTTACGATCGAGCTTAAGATAATACGATATTACCTTATATGGAATATTCGAATTGATATTAATGCGATAACATTGTTTTGCATTTCAGTTGCCGGATCTGAACAACCTCGATGAAAAGGTGAGTCCACTCCAAAAATAACGAACGGATGTCATTTTGGATGTACAATGAGCGTTCGGTGATGTTCGAACTGGTAAGCGAAATTCGAAAATGTTTTGCTTGGCGGTCCGCCAGATGCCGCCCTCTTTAACCGATTTATTTTGATGTTTAGGGGGGGATCTAATGCCAAGAATTTGCAACTATTTGGAATCAGGAAAATCTATATCGTACTTTGTCGCGAAATAGTGAGCACGTCGAAACGAATTCGGAGATCATTTTCGTAAAAAAAAAAATATATATATATATAAAATAAAAAAAAATAGAGAGGGAGGGAGAGAGAGAGAGAGAGAGAGAGAGAGAGAGAGAGAGAGAGAGAGAGAGAGAATGAGACTTCCTCAAAGTTCCATACGCGCAAACTTTTGAATAATAGCCAGAATCATAAGAACTGCGTGAAAGATCTTTATCGTATTTCTCGGCACAGTTTCGTCATCTTTCTCCTTCATATTCATCGTTCGAGCTCGAGACGCAGGCCAGCCAGCTTGATCTCGTCGATCCCGAAGGAGCGTGCGCGGGGAATCGCAATACTTCTTAGGTGGATTACGCAACGCAACCTACGGAATAATTTTCTTCGGTTCCACCGAAGTAATTCATTAGTCGCTCGACTCGGTCGTTGAACCACGTGTTTCATCCATTGCATTTCTTCGCAGTGCTTTCGACGAATTTGCTTCTCCTTTCTCGCGATAATGCGAAGAAAAATGTTTCTGACGGGACGTGAAGAGAGGGTGAGAGGGTGAAGAGTTGGAAGGGAAAGGGGGAGGGGGAGGGAAATCTCGGTCGACTTTATTTAACGCGTTAGTATTCCGTCTCGTAGAGGAACGAACATTCCGGCAGGTGCAGTGGCATCGGGAAACAACGACAGAGAAAGAGAAAGAAAGAAAAAAAGAAATAGATAGATAGACAGATAGACAGATAGACAGATAGATAGATAGATAGATAAAGAGAGATAGAGGGTGGGAGAGAGAGAGAGAGAGAGAGAGCAATTTTTGTATTTGCAGGTGTAAAGAAACGTAGCCAATGAGGTCGTCGATCGTTCGTACGTCTCCGTTAACTTAAGTTAAGTTAAGTCGAATCGGGTTGAATCGAACGAACGCAAACGGAGCAGAGGTAGCAATCTTTTCCGAGAGATTAGAAGGATTTGGGTTAATGCCTTTTGGCAGGCCTCACTTTCCTCGAACGAACGAACGAACGAAGAAACGAACGAAGAAACGAACGAACGAACTAGCACGTGCCTATTTACTCGTAACAAAGTTGCACGACCCGAAGAAAAACGATGCCGCAATTCGAGTTTAAATATGAAATTGGTTGCAATAGGCGGAGTCTATAAGGGAAGGTTTTCTTTAAGCTACTCTCGTAGGTACATTTAGAGATTAAGAAAATATCTGTGTCAACGGTAACGACGAGATCTCTCCTAGTCAGCTTGCCAGATATTACTTGTAAACAGAATGGAATTCGCATTCGCATATTCGAATTTGAACGGACGTTCTCTACGAAACAGCGCCGTGTAGACTTCTCGTCTCGTGAAACACTCGTGCAAAACGTAGATCACGGACTTAATATTATTCCGATTATTGTTGAGAATGAAGGAAGATAGATGGATAAAGAAATAAGTATATATACATATATATATATATATATATAAATAAGTAAGTAAGGGGTCCTTCAAAAGATTTATGCAACTTACCATTCAAAATAAATCAATCAAACGTTCTAAATACACGCTGATTATTATTATTATTATTATTATTATTATTATTCAAATTTTGTATTCTTACTTCATTGTCGTCGAACGTAATAAAACGATCCTACTCTCGCGATTTGAAGATTTGTTATCGTGCACCCGAACGCTACGTTATTTCTTGTGCAAACTCGCGGTAATGTAGAGGTGTGTTACCGATAACTCTAAGTCAATATCGCAATCTACTCTGTGAAAGATTTTTTTAATGCAATGGCGGCAAATGGCGACAAACAACGAGAAAGAGGAAAATTTCGTACCGATTCGAAATAATCGTACGTCGAATCGTTCCTGATCGAAATTTTGTCGATTAAAAAAAGAAGAAGAAGAGGAAGAAGAAAACACTCACGCACGCACGCACATGCACGCATATAAAAAAGAAATAAAAAACATGGTCACTGGATGAGCTCGTTGCCGCCAATAAGAGAAAGAGAGAGAGAAAGAGAGAGAGAGAAAGAGAGAGAGAGAGAGAGAGAGAGACAAACACGGACGATCTACACTCGTACGACACATTAATAATTCCGTAATAGCGAGCGCACGCGTGTTTTCTCTCTGCCACGAGCGCGAACGCTCGCGCGCGCGTTCGCGCATACACATCGGCCGACCGTATATGGTCGATCTTGGTAAACAACAGTGGTTGCCAAATCGCGGCTGCTATTAATAAATAGAACACGATTTGCGCAATGAAAACGCATTCGATCTTTATTCGTGCTTACCGAGTATTTCTCTCTCTCTCTCTCTCTCTCTATCTCTTTCTCTCTGTTCTTCTTTCTCTTTCTCTTTCTATCTTTTTAACATTGAAAAGAGTAATAAAAGTTGGGAAAGAAAAATTTATAGATCGATAGATTAGGTCAATTTTGTCATCCGTACGACGGAAGAACCGTTGCTAAGAAGTTTTAGGCACGCCGGATAAGTGCTTCTCTTTCTCTCTCTCTCTCTCTATCTGTCTATCTATCTATCTTTCTATCTATCTATCTATCTATCTATCTATCTATCTATCTATCTATCTATCTATCTATCTATCTATCTATCTATCTATCTCTTTCTTTCTTTCTTTTTTTCGTACGCACACACATACACGCTGTCTGTTCCGAATAAGCGTGATTAAATTAACAACGATATAAATAGACACGTGGCAGGGCAAGCACGATTATTCGCACGCCCCTATTTTTCTAGGCATCGTGCGCTCTGGTAAACGGATACGCTAGGCGAGAAACAAATACGCACGATCACGATAGCAGTTCTTTATGGGAACATGTGACAGTATGCGTCTATGTATGTATACGTTTGTGTGCGTGTGCAAAACTGACCTCGAGGAGCACTAGGGTGATGTGCCGTCGAGCGTCGTTGACTTTTAATAAACAGAATTAAAATCTCTAGTGATATATATATATATATATATATATATATATATGTATGTATGTATGTATGTATGTATGTATGTATGTATGTACGTATGTATGTATATATGTATGTATATATACATACACGCACGTATATATATACAGACATGTATATATATAGATTTTTATCGAATATACTTATACACATACCATGTAACTATATATCATCTACTAATACATATCTACGATATGCATAACGGCAATAAATAATTAACTTACCAATCGAAAGATATTATCATTGAACGCGCCGAAGATAAGATTCACGCATTCGGTTATATAATTTGCTGAGTCTATTACGTAGAAGAGGGGGAAGGTCGAATAAAATTTTACGAGAAAGGATATGAAAACGTTTCTTTTTCTTTCTCTTTTTTTTTTTGGAACACTCGTATGTGACTATTTCTTTTTTTTTTTATATATATATAAATACGTAACAAAGAGCGTGAGATGATCTTAAAGTATTTACTAGATATAATATAGTAAATATAATTCGAAATTTCTTTGAAAAGGTAAACGTAGATCGATCTCGTATTGAATTGATGATTTATAATTTTAAACGAACGAAGTATACTCGTCGATTAATAAATATTTTCATCTGTACTTTTATTAAGAAATTCTAAACGTTAAATCGGGATAATAACAACAAAATGTTAATCGAATTTTCTTACCTCTCGTTCTGATAATTTCTAGACAAAGTACAACGTCGAATGACATATCGCATCTTTGTTTAAATATTTATCAACATAGACGTGCATCACGTCTCAACTTCGTGTTTCTTTCGAATACTCTCATTTTCTAACTTACTTCTTTTCTTTTTTCTTTCCTTCATTTGTAGAGAATAATTATGAAAATTAATCTGGTTTGTAAGAGTTTAACATTTCTTTCTTTCGTCGTCGAATTTTCGAGTCTTTTGCGCATGCGCTTAACAGAATGGCGCCAAAGTACCAGAAAGGTAAAGATCGTGCTATCGAACACGCGATGCGCAAAAATGGAGACGCGTAAAGAAGAGGAGAAGAGGGGGAGAGGGAGGAGGAGGAGGAGGAGGAGGAAGTAAAAGACGCGAAACTTTTAATAGCTGTTTTCGTCAGACGAGTCAAGGATAAACCATCGTCGAAAGGTTCTACTCGAGGTCGACTGGTAAAAGGCGCGAAGAAAGTTTCAAAAAACCGAAAGAATCAACGTGTCTACATATTTGATTCTATGGAAATAAAGGTTTTAATGAAAGAAAAAAAGGAAAGAAAAGGAAAACCAGAAAAAAGATGAAAAGGAAAGATAGAAGGTGGTAACGGTTTAAACTTAAATAATGACAAGTAGATACGTCCGTTCATTTTCATTCCGTCGTTCTCAAGAAAAAAATGTTATATCTTATTAATTACTACATCAAGGAACGTTCAGTTAAATGGGCACGGCAATCTTGATATTTTTATTGATCGTAAATTACGTTAGGATAAAAAGTTTGTAAGATCTTACGAGAAAATCGTTTGTTTTTTTTTCTTGTTTCTCTCTCTCTCTCTCTCTCTTTTTTCTTTCTTTTCCTTTCTTCTTCTCGTTTTTTTCTATTTTAAATTTGAAATTAACGATACATTAGGCAAGTATTTGGCACGTGAAATAAAATTATACCAGACTCGTAATTTTCACGTTCAAGATGAGGTCCGTCGACGAGCCAATCGAGCGTAACGGTGCATGTAACAAGCAATGAAATCAACTTTGGAGCCGGTAACGATGCGGAATTTACGCGTGATTCGGTGGAGCATTGCCAAAATCGTCAGGAACTATTCATCGCGAATGTGTGTTACGCGACTGCGGAGAATGGGAGATCGAACCCCGTTCCGGCAAAGGTGGATTAAGTAAACAATCGTTTAGAAAAGATACACGCGAAAACGACGTGTCTTTTGCGTGAGACTCACGTGGCGTTTAACAAATATTTCGCGATCTATTAAAAATGAGAAAGAGGAAGAGGAAGAAGAAGAATTCGGGCACGGCGCCGGCCGGTCGGCAAATCTTTTCCACGTGTCGTCCGATTCGAGAATCAACTTGATTTTCCAAGTATTCTGGCATTCCTTAGAAATAACTTAACGATCTCGTAAACTCCCTCTCTCTCTCTGCCCCCTCTCTTTTTTTCCTCTAGTTTACAACTGATTTGTGTCTGACAGATAATAAAATCAATAAGAGGGGCGAGAGGTAGATTGTTAGGCTAGTAGACTATGTGACGCGTTCTACATTTCTCATTTAACGAACACTTAATTGACGTGAGTACAAAGTTCTATTCGTTTTTCTTTTTTTTTTTATGATCTCTATGATAAAATACGATAATTTTTAATAAAAACGATCAACGTCCAAGTTGGTAGCAACGTTACTTTTAAAATGTTTCTTTCCGTTCATTAAGATTCGAGTTTTATTAATCTTGTCTCTCTTCTTTTGGACAGTAACAATAATTGTTTTTTTTTCTCTTCTTCTTTTCTTTTTTTTTTAAATTCCAAGATATCGTGAGTAAAACAGGCACGCGTAAAATAAGTTTGAACGTTGCACTTAAACCGGGTTGCGTTCATTGGCCGACTCTGATTCTATTTTCTTTTTCTACTTTTCTCTCTTTTTTTCTTCTTCTTCTTCTTTTCTTTACTTTTTTTCTCCACCATTAATACACCAACTCTATCCTATATTTTTGCGTATAGTCGTGATAAGGAAGGAAATATTGAAGAATGGGGGAGATAAATATGAAAGAAGGAGAAAGAAATGGAGGAGCGAGGGAAAGCTCGGAAACGGATGACTAACGAAATTGACGTTAGTCTTGCTTCGATTGCATGCTAATTGCGCGAATCGATTACGATGGGTAGAGAAAGAGAAAGAGAGACAGAGAGAGAGAGACAGAGAGAGAGAGAGAGAGAGAGAGAAAGAGAAAAAGAAAAACGTAGAATTAGTCTAGCAGTCAGAATCGATGTCTTCCAATTGGGAAAAGAGTGAAAAAAAGTCTAGAATTTGCCTGTATCGTATGCTAGCTCTTATCACGCCTGGGTTCAATGATTTATTCGAGGCTCGTGATGATAAAATGGAGACAAGCGAGTTAAAGCAAACTGCATTTTTTGCACTCTTTTTTTTTACAAAACAAAGAAAGAGAGAGAGAGAGAGAGAAAGAGAAAGACGAAATTTCGTTTTTTTCGCACGATAAACGATAAGCTAGAAGGGACCTCGATAATTGGTTAATAACGGCCAAGCTCATAGACCTTTTTATTTTGTCTTTTAATTTTTTCTTTTTTCTTTTCTTTCTATTTTTTTTTTTTTGTTCACGTCTGACGTTTCACAGATAGCGATAATCGTAAGAGAGTAGAGAGAAATTCGATAAGAGTTCGAAGGGTCAGTCACAATAATCGTTCGTCCAACCCTCGCGATCGGTAAATGTGTCAACGATCGTCCCCGTTGACACTTGTACTGATATTTACTTATTTGGACGTGACTGAGGATAGATTCACGCTATTAACGGCTTTATAAATTTCGAGCGATTCTCGAACGACGTTTTTATTTCGAAGTGGACGCTGATACGCGTCAATAACGATGCGTTTATCGATTCAGAAAAATACATACTTAGTCGGGAGGACTAGTTGTCTCGTATCTGGTAATCGTAATTGAAGATTTGTCACATACCCATAAAATATGCGCGTGCGTTGTATTCCCTATACTTCCCCCCCCCCCCTCTCTCTCTCTTTTCGTCCCCTTCAGCTTGGTATAATGTCGTTGAATAACGCGCATCAAAAGTTATGGCAGCTACGTCATCCTACCGGATTATAGTCCAGCCGCGACATATCGTGGGGTCAAACGCCTTGCTATCGTACTTGACTGCAAGAGTCGTTGAAAGATCGACTATAACATTGAAGAAATGTCTTTTATACATAATGCTAAGAGAGCTTCCGGTTCGTTCGATAAACAATTTTCCCTTGGTAAAATCTTTTTCTTCGCTCGTTCGAATTTGAAAAGAAGTATATGAATAAACGATTCGATGAGTAGACGAGCAATGAAGAATTATCCTTTTAGTGATCGAGTATACAACGATCGAGTTCGCTTAGCAAAGCTTTCATTTATCACTCGATACTCTATATCTCTTTCTAAGCTTCTTCTAACTAGGTAGATCGTTGAAAAACAAGAAAAGTAGGTCGGGTAAAAGAAAGACAAAGCAGCCCACTGTATTTTGTTAAACGGCAAGTGTATCGTAGCGAACGTTACCGACAAACGTTACGAACGAAGCAGTTTCGTTCCTTTTTCTTTTTCTTTCTTTTCTTTTTTCAAGGCTAAACTGTTTCTAAATTAAAAGAAGAAAAAAAAAAGAAATCCATCGAAGTAAATCAATGATGCTCGTTGTCTTCGACGAAGCAAATATTCATATCATTTAGCTCGTTTCAATCGATAAACGCTAAACGACTTATAGATCTTTCGATTTTCGTAAACGAAAACAATATTTGGTTCTATCGAGACGAATCGCTATCGAGCTTGTTATTGCGTTTCAGATCGAAAATAGAGCAGACGTATTCGACTATATGCCAAATTCCTTTCTTCCTCTCTTTTCAAATAAAACATCTCCTCAAGTTCGCTTCGTCTCACCAATGGAGGTTTTTGATATCATACTTTATTGCAAACATTCTTGTAAAAATGCAATGGCGTCACGCATTTTTACGACGTAACATTTTTCGAACGTGAAGATTAATACGAATGAAATGGCGATGAGATCCTACAGTAAAATATGAGAGAGTGGTACGATCCAAATGCGAAGAATAGATAAGTATAGATCGTTGCTTGGCTGTTTCATCGAGCAAACGAAGATGATGATAAAAAGATGTGATATAAATATATAACCGACATAAATGTATAACGCGATCTTCTTTCCTATTCGTTCTAAACATTGTCGGTGATTCGTTACGATTCTTTTTTACGTGTTTACGTTTTCATCGAAAGATGAGGACCGAGTTTATCTATTTAGTTCGAAAACTGCAATACGATAAGGCGTTACGTGTCGTTTATCGTTTCGTTGATATTTCGATATTTTTTTTTTCTTCTCTTTTCTCTTTTCTTTTTTTTTTTTCTTGTCTTCTCTAAAATGTAAATCTTCAAATAGTCGAAGCGTAAAACATCGAGAAGACTCGTCGGCGGCGTCAATTACGGCGAGTTTTATGCTTCTATGGCGCTTGATTTTTATGCCAGACCTTGGGCGGTTCTCGTCGTTGTTATTGCAAGTGCAGAGCCTTCGCTTCGTTCGCTCGCTCGTCAAACTCCTCTCTGCACGTATTTCGAGATGATGTCACGCATTACAAGTACCCACATACGTGAGCCTATGTGTCGATGGTAAACCGTAGAACACGTTCGAAATAACAATCGACTTATCGTTCGCATACCGAACGTAGAAACATAGAAATGTACACGAGAGAGTTCTCGAGAAAGGCTCGATCGATTTTTCGTTAACGAGTAAGTGATACGCGAACCGCACGTTAAAAGGCTGTGCTTCTTTATTTGCAATAATAAATAATAAATATTCAAATAAATAAATAAATAAATAAATATATATAAAGTGTTTCAACAAAGTGTCCATAAGATCATTATAAAATCTAGTGATTTTTTCGAAAATATTTTCATCATTAGCTTTCATAATAATTTTGGTAGATACTTTTCATTGAGACACTGTATATATGTATGTATATATATTTGTGTATATATATATAAAGTTATATAGATTATATAAGTTTTATATATATATATATATATACACACACAAACATATATGTATAGATATATATATATATACTGAGTATATATATCAATTTATATATGAGTGTTATGTATATATAACTATATATGTAGAGTACATGCATGATGCATATATATACACACACATGTATATATATGTACCTATATATAGATGATCTATTAAACGGAAACAATATGATAATGATGGAACGATTAGCGTATTGTTCGAAATGCACGTGGTTATCTTTCGCATCCGCGTGAATTCTTGCAGCTGCCGCTGCGCCGGTGTCAAGTTATGTCAAGAGGTTCTCCTTCGAAAGCAAGCGCCTTTCCCGATACTTCGTTATCTTTTCTGATGCACCGAAGGCCGATGACGACGATTCGAGCGATAAACGAGCTATGATCATCGTTTCAACACTTTTTCCAACGCTTATCTCTTTAATCGTCCCTTGAATAAAGCTGCCGTTCTTCGATGATATTAATATTCATTAAGTTGTTCTTTCGATTTGTTCAAACGAACGATTTATAAATGAACGTTTTCTTTTTCTTTCTTTATATTTTCTCTTTTCCTCCTTTTTCTTCATTTTTTTTTTTTATTTTTAATTTTATTTTTTTTTTTAAGATACATGATGAAACATTTTATTGATTATTCGAAACTAATTATTATCTATACCTATATAACTTTATAGTCGGATAATGCAGTATTTGTTATTAAAAGTCACTTAAGTATATTTCATTTATAAAAAAATCTTCAAGTTCGAATGGACTTTTAAAAAACACGAGATATAAATATATTTCGTTAGAATGTTCCTGTACGTTCCTATCGGTTACACATTACAGATAGATTTAATTCGCTCGTTCCGCCTTCTACAATACATTGCGTAAACTCAATAATGAGAGGTTATTTAATTGACACTCATCGTCCGGGGAAACGAAGCGGCGATTTCGTTCCGCATGTAAGTGGATTATTGTTCGTGTATGTGTACTGTTAGTCTATCTCAAGACTCATGTAAGAGATATACACGGAACCTATATATATTAAATAAAATTACATGTTGGTAAAAAGTTATATAGGTATAGATAATAATAATAAATGAAATCATGAAAAAATATAAAATTACGAAACGTACTTTGTATTTCGAGCGATACGATTGAATTTATATACCGAAACGAGATTTCGTTTTTAGTAAATTATACGTGAATATGAAAAATATATTAATCATTCCGTAAATCGTGAAAATAATTAATATCCACGGTCATAGTAAATTTCATTAATGCGTTTAAATTATCAAGATCAAAAATACACATTTTCTATGTTAAATATCCGTAAACCATGTAACCTGGATAAATAATATAAAAAATATATCTTCTCTCTCTCTCTCTCTCTCTCTCTCTCTCTTCTTTTAAACAACTACACAATCTCAAAGTTAGAAGTAATTAAACGCTCGGGTGCATTCGACAACACCATAAATATAAGTAAAAAGATCGATGTTATCTTCCTAAATGTAGCTACGGCTTCCGTTTGAATTAAAATAACAAAAAAGGCCTATCTTATTGCACATAGCACGCACATTTGACAGGGAGGTATCACGTGGTTAGAGAACGCGAGAGGAAACTGAGATGGCAGGATACATATGTTAGCTTCCTTTGTGCCTTTGCAATGAAGTAGAGCTGAAGCTTTGCTGCGCCATTGCCTCCCACTACGAAGGTCTACCGAGAAGCTGTAATTAGGTCAACGCTTCGACGATTCGTTTATCTACTTGTTTGTACTCTCGTCTAATACGGCACTACGATTGAATGTACGCTTTCACAGATTTCTTAAACTATACGAGCTTATTTCATCGCGCTTTTGAAATCTTCGATCATTTCTACTTCAAATTACAAATCGATTAATTCAAATTTAGTCTCTCTCTCTCTCTCTCTCTCTCTTTTCTCTTTATATCAAACGTTTTTCTTCAGAGAATATTTCAAAGTAGTATGATTGTTATTCTTATTATTATTATATTATTATCACTTAGCGGTTTCTCCTTTTGTTTTCGAAAGGAAACAGTTCGAAACGAGAAGTCGATTAAACTCGATAACCCGAGATTTATACGGAAGCACTTGGACAAACTACGTCTCACGATTTATAAAATCGAAAATGTCGTGATAATAGATAGTACAAAGTGCTCGAAATATATCTACTTGTAGTTCGTTACGTAAAATAATAACCTCGAGTATGAAGCAGCTTGCTACTACTCCTTGTGTTATCTTCTATGCAGGCGTTCACGACCGCATGTTTGGCCGCATGAATTCTCTCGTAACATATTGTAGCTTTAGCGATAATATCAATTGCCTACCGACCTAATCTGGTTTCAATGAGTTCTCGTTCTTATAATCATCGACCGTGCCAAAAATATTCGATAATACTAGACGCATTCTATACTCTTTTCTCTATCTTTCTACTCGTCCTCACCGTCCCTACAATTTTCGATAAGACACACACACACAAAGACACATGTGCGCGCGCGTATACACAGATGTGTGTGTGTGTGTCTTAACAGCTTTAAATCCGTATAATCCTAAGTCAGCTTGGAAGAGCTCTCTTGACGCATCTTGAATGATTAAATTACTAATGGAAGCCGTGAAAATGTCTGTCATTGTGTTCCATTGCGGTTAGAACTAAGATAGGAAGTAGAATATATAAATCCTTTCGATAGGGAGCTTCGATCGACGTGTAATTACATTATCAAGGATTAAATGATTTTATAAAACGTTTGCCAATGTAAGTTGCCAACTCGAAAAACGATTAATATAACTTTCTCTTTGTTTTCTTATCTCTTTCTTTCTTTCTTTCTTTCTTTCTTTTCTCTTTTGGAGTGGGAGGAAGGATGGAGAGTGAAGAAAAAGAACTCGTGTATTCGTCAACCTCTTCGCGTTTATTTTAATGTCGAACACAAATCGTCGAGAGGTCTCGATCGATTTGTCAGATTAAAATGACAATGGAGTATCCTCATTGTATGATTACGGGCACATTATGAAGGTAGTACGTATCTATTCGTATAAGCCAAGATAATACAATGAGGAATTGTTCGTCCAAAAGTGACGTGCTCTTCTCTCCTCTATGTACGCCGATGTATATTAATTTGACTTTGTCATCCTCTTTCCTGTGCCATTGTCCTCGAAAGTATATAATCGACAGAGAAATGTTCGAGAGATATTGGTGATAAAACGATAAAATTTTTCTCTTACTGTAAATGCAACCTACATAGTAATAGAAACGATTTCAAACGCGATCGTACATATATATATATATATATATACATATACATATACATATATATATATATATATATATATATATATATATATATATATATATATATATATACACATATAAGATACGTTTTTTATGAAACTCGATTATTTCTTTAATTTCCATCGCAAAACGAAACTGGTTTCATGCAAGAAAGGAGAAAGTAATTTATAATATCTTTTCGACCACTGTATTGATTATAATAAATCCATTAAAACACCATATAATATCGTACCTGTTTGAAAAATAATAGATATCTACTTTACCGATACATAGAAAGAAAAATTGTATCACGAACACTTGGGATAATTAGTAAGCGAATTATAAATTCGTAGCGAGCGATTAACGTGTTAGGGTAAAAAAAAGAAAAAGGAGAATGAGAGAGGGAGAGAGAGAGAGAGAGAGAGAGAGAGCGCGCGAAAGAGAGCGAAAGAGAGAGAAGGAAAGCTAGTATAATTAGCAATTACCAGAAGGAACGATGGTTATCGCATTAATGATAATGTGTATCGTAGCGAACGATCGAAACTTTCTCTTCGTATCATTTCGTCTTGCAGCTCGCTGAACTTATATACAATGAGTTGATTTTAGTGAAGGAGAAGCGAGTATGATTCATGCTTCCTTCGAACCTAAGATATATATATATATATATATATATATATATATATATATATATATATATATATGTATTTATATATGCATATTCCATATATGTTGATATACCTATATTGTATCTTCATACGGTACATATATTTTTTTCGTGCACGCAATTATATGTAATTTCAATGATCGTATGTATGGATAAAGAAACGAAACCAACAGAACAGTTAAGATCGTCCTTCCGTAATTACTTTAGTAAGTTTGCAATCGAGTGGTTTTTGGGAAAGCGTACACGACCACCTGTTGCTTCGCCTTTTCTTCTTCTATATTTTATTTCTTTTATGGATCGTTTTTCTTCTCGGTGAAAGCCAAGTTCTATTTAGATTCGATACTTTTAAAGACGATAGTCAATGTAAACAAATATATTTGTAGATTTGGATAGGACATTTCTTTTTCTTTTTTTTCCTATGTTTTTTCGTTTCTTTTATATATATATATATTTTTTTTTTTCTTCATAAAAATCAAACTTGAGATTTGTTTTACTCTGGAAATAAACGCGCGAAAATTTGCACCGAACAGACATACACAGACACTCTAACTCGTTTTACCTATCTCCTTCTTGTCCACGTTCTCTCATCGTTATATTGTATGTTTGTACATACATATATATATATATATATATATATATATATATATATATATATATATACATACATAAATACATATATACTTACATACATACATACATACATACGTCAAGGGGGATCGCACGCACGTGAGCACTTATACGCTTCGCCATATCACGTGGAACGAACGTGTTCGTTAAGCTCTAGAAGTTAGTGTACCGGTTTAATATATTATCTTCGATCTTTTCTTTTATAATTGACATCATTTTCTTAACGTATATTTTTTCTTTTTTTTAATTTATCTAACGAAATCAAAAAGTGGTTTCGCGATCGTAGAAACGTAAACATTAATTATCAATGTATTCGTGTACTCGATTGATTATAGAAACACGTAACAAAATTGAATCGGATCTAAATTTATTTTCTACCGGGCGTATTCTCCGATAAGGAATAATTCATCGTAATATATAATAAAAAAAAAACCCGATATCATACTCAATTTATTTTTTTTTATGATACTTTTCTACATATTTTGCGAGAATAACTTCAATGTCAATTAACGAATCGACGTTTCCGCATGTGCGCATACGCAAGAACGAAAAGTCTGTGCTTAAATTTACAAGCAAACATCATGTAGCTCTCTTATTATCGTCGAGATAACTCGAATCAATGATTTCATTGTTCTTTCTAAATCTTACGTAACGATTTCGAATTTCCTATTTGCTCTGTGCCATTGGGAACATTCGCCAAAGATATGAGATGCTTTGATAAATGTACTTTTCATTTTTCTTCCTTGATTTGGCAAATTATTCCTACCGAAAGATTTACTTTTGTTCGTCATAATGACGAAGGAAAAAGAGGAGAGAGGTAGAAAGGGAAGATGAACAATTTCTCTTCTCTCCACTTCTCCCCACTCCACTCTTCTCTTTTCCCATCAGCATCTTCCGTGCATTTTCACTGCATCGTTCGATAAACATTTTATTTCGGGTTGTGTCGAAACATTGCCGCGTTGTGCCGCATGCCGCGCATCACTAAAAATACACAACTCTACAGAAGCAGCCCCTCTATCCCTTGGCAGTGAGTGAAACCGTAATCGAAAATAACTCACCGAAACACCTGGCACCACAGTGTTCTATTCCGCTTACCCGAATACTTGGATTTCTCTGAATCTTTCTACCTGATATCGTGTTTTCAATTTACCGACCCTCCTATACGAGTTTATCCACCCGGATGATATTTCAATCGTTACTACGAATCCAACTCTTGATCGGTTAACCCGTATGTTATAGTAATTAATATATTCATTATAATTAATATTTATTTTGGGATTTGTTTCGTACGATTAAGTTGCAATATTGCAAGCGATCGAGTCGCGAAAAAAAGACTTGATTTACTTAACATTGTTCGTAATGCATTAGTAAAATATTTGCCAAGTAACGTCAGAGTTCGTTGTTTATCCCATTTTTATATTTATATCGAAGTTTTACGTCAAATAGTGACGAAAGAGTTCTTCTCACTTCTTTTGTCTCTCTTTCTCTCTGTGTATGTGTGTTTACGCGTTGTAA
Organism: Vespula vulgaris; assembly: GCF_905475345.1. Lineage (NCBI taxonomy): Eukaryota > Metazoa > Arthropoda > Insecta > Hymenoptera > Vespidae > Vespula > Vespula vulgaris. The sequence goes on along the minus strand of NC_066595.1, from coordinate 7,465,853 downwards.
TTTCGGATTGGATAAAAATAAATAGTAGTTTTAAGCATTCATAATTAGTAGAGTATGGATAAGTTATAGGTACTTAGAAATTGAAGAAGAAAAAAAAGTAGTCGCCCAACGTGGGGCTCGAACCCACGACCCTGAGATTAAGAGTCTCATGCTCTACCGACTGAGCTAGCCGGGCTGATGAAAATTTTAGGATTAACAAACATATCCGAGTTTCTATTTTCAAAATAAATTCTTTTTCTCTTTCATTTCGTAAGACAAAGTAATTCCATTAACGGGACATCAAAAGTTTTAATAAATTCGATCCGAGATATCTATTGAGCGCGAATGTTTAACTAAAAATAAGTTGGCCGTAAGTCGAAAGAATATTCTTGCGTAGTTTGTGCGATCAACAACCGTAAGCTTAAATTAGATCGATTAACTTGAACGTACTCAAAATGAAATTCGAACGAATAAGAATAGATCTTGGGAATGATCGGATTTAAAAAGAAATCGATTGTTTCGCACGTTTAAAATCGCTACATCGGGTGTTGCCTATAATTTTAGAATTTTTTTCTTTCTTTCTTTTTATTTTTATTATTATTATTTTTTTTTTCTTTCTTTTTCTTTTTTTTTTTTTTATTCGAGCTACCAAGTTGAAATCTAGTAGAAGATTCATTGTGAAAGTAGCATTAGGTAGCTATATTTGAGAACTTTAATATTGGAAACTAGCCAGAGGAGATACTAGCTAGCAACGTGAAATTCTTATCCACCCTCTTCGAGTTCCCTCGACCCTCGTCCCTTCGTATATGTTCGTGTGCCGCCTGCACGTTTATGTGTATATGCTTGTTTGAATCTTAGGTCGATGTACGCGGTCGATCATTGGGTTTTCTCTATTAATCATCCAGCTTTTCATCTCGCGCATAGAAAGCTCAGTTCCGTATAATTCATTCTCGAGCATTCATTAAAAAAGATAAAAGTAAAGGCAAAAGTATTTTCGAAGTAAATCAATTTATTTATCGATAGATATAACGATGTTTGAAGTTTGAAAAAAATTCTTCAAGATAAATTTAACGTAACGATCAAAATCAGTTGTTTGCAATATGTTAATATAATTTACATATATAATGAGAGAATAACGTAATGCTCGTAAAAATATATCGTTACTTTGTGCAATTTTCTTTTAAACTCTTGTCATCATACGAGTTACTCGTTAATAAATCACAGAGAAAAAGAAAAAGAAAAAGAAAAAGAAAAAGGAAAAGGAAAAGAAAGAAAGGGAGAGAGAGAGAGAGAGAGAGAGAGAGAGAGAGAGAGAGAGAGAGAGAGAGAGAGAGTCGAGCCGTTCCTTCGACTGCATTTTATAACGTGACCCTGCTCCTTGTGATGCAACAAGTTTGCCGATCGTTTGATTTCATAATTCTAACCTCGATCGTGTATTAGCGGATTAGAAAGATAACATTGTCGTGCGTTATTAATGGCATTCTAACAACCGATCGCAGGTTTATTGAAGCTTGTTAGTGCTTCCTCAACAACGTGGGAAATAAATCTTGCTTGGCGATAAACGGCAAACGTCGAGTGGGCGAATAAAAATATCACGTTCGGTCCATTCGTGTAGAAAGTAGAAAATAAGTAGCGACGCGTGGGCTCTGTCAATCGACCGGTAGAAGCAGCTTGACAAAGACACCCTTTGTCGTCGCTCGTTTCTAATATCGAGAACTTGACACATTGGGAAGTCACTGGCAACGTGTCAAGAATCTTCTTGCTTCGTATGTAGAATATCGACCTCTTTCTCTCTCTCTCTCTCTCTCTCTCTCTCACTGGTCCTCATCCTCATCCTCTCTTCTCGTTGGTGGACGTCGTCCGTCGACCCTGATCAAACTAATGTCTCATCAACGCCATGTTTTTCATCCTATCCCCTAGTAAGCTAGTCCAGCGTTAAACCGAAATTAAAAGAAACCTATATTCCATATTGAAATTTTGTATTCCTATATTAATTCGTACGTCAATAAATAATCGACAATTTCCACTCGATCACACGATCGAATACAAAATAATTAAAATTATTATATCGATCCATTGACTTTGCCGTTTTGAAATTTTTGTTTCTTCAGGTTCATTGCTACAGGTGTGACACAAAAAATGAATAAAAATAAAAAATGAAAAATGATAATAAAGAAAGAAAGAAAGAAAAAAATGAAAAACATAGACGAGAACGATTGTTTGCTGTAACGACACATACTTAATTAGCCTCCGATAATCCGTTCTCTGACCTCTCTGTACTTACAACTTAACTATATATTTCATTTTATATAAATGTGTGATATTTCGTGTCAAGGATGAATACTCGATATTGCGTCTTACTTATTACGATTTTTGTTAAATCATGGTAAATCGAAATCAGTGCGAACAATAATAGTTAAGTTTTCGACTGTCGATCATTCAAGATTATTCTCCTTTCAAAGTTACCGCCAAAGTTTTATTTTAATAGAGTACGTCGTCAGATTTGCAAATTGTAATTTACGAAACGTTTTATAACAACGACAATTACACGGTCGTTGATAATAAAGGCAAATTAAATGGAACAGTTCGTAAGTAAGATTATAACTTGCAAATTAATTAGAACGGCTCTTGTTAACTCAATCGAAATATTTAGTTCGCAATTAGTATTAATTATAAGACAATTGTTATTGTATTTACCGAGTATTTTGATAAATATAACAGCGTAAAGGAACAGAAGTCTGGTTTATAAGATATAATTCGGACGTAGTCTTCAAGGCGCCCGGATAGCTCAGTCGGTAGAGCATCAGACTTTTAATCTGAGGGTCCAGGGTTCGAGTCCCTGTTCGGGCGAATTTTTTTTTCTTTTTTTTTTCTTTTCCCGACTTCACAATTAAATTGTTTCATATTATTATTATTATTAACCAATTAATTTTTATTATTTATTTTTTTTTATATAATTTTATTATTATTTTATTATAGATTTATTTTATTGTGTATATTATTATATATATAATTTGATTATATATTTTATTATTCATCGTATATAAGCGTATATTCGCAACATTTATTTCATATGACAATCTTCATCATTAAATCGAAGATTTTCTTCAATGCTTTTGTTTGAATTTACCACGATAAAAGGGAATACGAGTACAAATAACTTTCCAGTCGGTGAACCAAGTTGCAAATATGGCTAAGGCTAATGCATAGGTCGCCATTGAATTTACTCTAAATTATATATCGTAAAATTACAACATTTATATTTTAAGAAAGAGAGAGAGAGAGAGAGAGAGAGAGAGAGAGAGAGAGAGAGAGAGAGAGAGAGAGAGAGAGAGAGAGAGAGAAATACTCAGAAAAGGAAAACAACGCAAAACATTGCAATACTCACGTAAGAGAATATTTTGCTTGAAGGGCTAGTAATTTTTGAAAATAACGTGAGAATGATATCTGACGGGAGTCCATCGTTTTGAATCGTTTTTGGTTAATTTTTCAAGAACATTTTCCACAACCATATTATTTCCTCGTCGATCGTATCGACGTTCATATTTTTCGATACGCCTCGTAACTCGATTCTCACACACATGATTCACATTACGATGATATTCTCGCATCGAGTGAAATCCATAGGCGGAGGCTGATTATCGTAGGTGGATTCTCGTACGTAAATTAAAACGGGGAACGTATTCACATTTTATCGTCATCATCGAGCAGTGTATTTATCGTGAATTCGATAACGATTCGTGGAAATGCAAGAAATAACAGTGGTGTACGTACATAACTAAATACGTACGCAAGTATTTCCCTTACGAGTCTCGGCATTGCGCGATTTTGCACAAACAGGCACGTCCACGTACTACTACCATATGACTTTCTTCGTCTTTGTCGTGAACAAACTCGCGCACATGGAAACGTATTACACATAGTGCTCGAAGACGATTTGCATATACATACTTATGTTAATCCAACGTGCCGCGTATTCCACATTACTAGTCGACAACGTCGTTCCTTTAGAATATTATGGATTCACGATTGCAAAGCTATACCTATCATATATGCTTCGCCTACTCGTAAATTAAATAAAATTTATACGGATAAATCTAACGCGTTAATGAATTTTTGTTTTTTTTTTTTTTTCATTTTCCTTTTCCTTTTTCTTTTTTTTTTATGTAAACGTCGAATGTTTGAACGATTGTTCTAATCGATTGTGCCTGCGAATTTATCTTCTTCGAAGAATGCGAAGATAAGGTGCGTTGAGAATCAACATATTCTTCTTATTTTTTTTTTTTCTTTTCATTTTTCTTTTTTTATTCATTTATTTATTCAACGAAAGAAAGAAAAAGTAAAGAAAATAAATAAGAATGGGATACGGTGTTAAAAGAGAGGGAGAGAAAACGAGCTTTCTTCGAAGGCACGTACGTTGGCCTCGTTCTTTTCGCTTCTAATTTCGAAGTCTACGAACGGAATCTAATGGTATCTTCAAGCATAGCACTGCCACAAATCTTCTTCCCTCTTTGTTTATATGATTCACAAGACTCCCTGGCTCGTTGGACTCCCACGTTTTTTTCTCTTTACTACGATGCTATATTCGACGTTTTTTTTTTCTTTCTTTCTTTTTTTCTCTCTTTTCTTTCCTTTCTTTTTTTTTTTTTGTCTTTTTTTATCTCTTCTTTTTACGAAATAAAAAACATCTAACACATGTTCGCTTTCTCGTAAACTCCTTTCTCTTTTCTACGCGGTTGCACGTGTTTCTATCTTTTCTTTTCATCTAACCGAAACATTTTTTAAATTATCCGTCATTTGAGGAATTTAAAAAACAGAGAAGGAAACATAGATACACCTATGCGTATATATTCTCGTCAAGAGATCACTTTTTAATTCTAAAAAAAAAAAAAAAAGAAGAAGACAAAAGATATGTATATTTATATTTATGGAATCTAATAAATTTCTAATATTTTTTATACGGAAAAAGTTTTCCTTCGAACGTAATATAACGCTTTTGTGCAACTCGTTATCACATGTTTTTTTTGCAAAAGCAATTTGAAAGATCATCGGGAAGGTAATATCATGATTATTTGATTACGTGGCGTTGAAATCGAGTGCAGATAGGATCGGACAATGTCGTAAATACGTTAAACGTTGTTCGCTCATAAGTAGAGTCATGTTCCCGTCCTTGGCAAAGAACCGTCGAGAATAATGCGGGACATTGTCCTTGAAATCACGCTATCCACGATTCTCGATCCTATGATCTTACACCTCAATCTTTAAATCTTATCTATATCTCCTTCCTTCTTCTCTTCCTTTTTCTCGATATTAACAGCTACTCGTTGCATTAATTTATTTTCTTGTTGTGCATTGCGTACGTAATAAATCGTCGCTTTTATCACGGTTTTTTTTTTCTTTTCTTTTTTTTTTCTTTTTTTCGTCGGTAACATATCGTAAGTAAAATCAAAATTTAAAGTGACCCTCGTTCGAACATCTATCGTATTTCGTTTTGTCTGTTAATTTTTTTTTGTTCTTTTTTTTGTTTTTTTTTTTGTTTTTTTTTTTTTTTTTTTTCCGAAGGTCGAGAAATGAAGCATGCAATGAGACAATTGAGTCGAGCTCTCTAACGTTGAGTCATAATAATTTCTATCAGCGGATAAGAACTAGCCGTTTCTTCGCTCGCAAATGATTGGCTTACGTGGTCTCGCTCACGCAATCGCCCGGCACCGACTTTGAATAATAATCTAAACGTTCTTGTCAAAGCCCATCGTCCGTCAATAGGAGTCTTTGATAAATCGTTAGTAAGAAAGAGTATTTTGCAAATCTACATACCTATGTGTCGTAAACAACAACGACGACGAAAACGACAAAAACGACGAAAACAACGAATGCGTTTCTCTTTGCAAACGTTTGCAACAACCATTTCCTCCACCCCTCTACCCGATGTGCATTTACTTACGTGTTCTTTGTTCTTAAACACCTTCGTGCACGAGGATTATTTATAGATCGAAAGATTCTGTAGTTTACATAATGTGCAACGTGTCTGTGTATTCGTGTGTGTCGTCTATGCGTTGCATACATTCGTATGCGTCGCGAAAAAAAGAGGAAAAAGATATAAGTAATCTAAGAACGAGGAACGCTTCTTCACGAAACGAATCACGACTTCGTCTTCATTTATTTGAGTAGAGGTATTTAAACGGATCGAAGTATTTCCTGGAAGACACTCCCCCAAGTGATTCTATCTATTCGAAAGCTTGCATCGTTAAGTTGCTTCCTTTTATTTTTTTCCTTTCTCTCTCTCTCTCTCTCTCTCTCTCTCTCTCTCTCTCTCTCTCTCTCTCTCTCTCTCTCTCTCTCTCTCTCTCTCTCTCTCTCTCTCTCTCTCTCTCTCTCTCTCTCGTGTTACACTCTATAGTTTCATTCAGGTTTAGAGCCAAGCAACGACGTGGCCAATCGACGTCGATCGAATTAAAACGAATTCCACGCGTTTTTTCGATTCGTTCCTTCTTGGCAAAGTATCGTTTCTATCATCGATAACGAAAGAGATAGTCAAAGAGTAGGAAGAAAGAAAGAAAGAAAAAAAAGAACGAAAATGTTTTGACAAACGGATTACGTAAGAAATTACGTACAACGATATGCGTAAAATGGCATGTATGAATGTACGACGTGTGTATGTATATGTGTACACACATATATATATATATATGTACCGTTTTAACTCGATTTTCATCGATTCATAATGAAGTCTGTTTTTGAATTTACGACTCCAACGAAAGCCGTAAAACTATTTCCGGTAGTGTAGCTTCTGGTGTCCCTTTGGGGCTTTGACTTTATGAGCCATGACGATCGAAATTCGTCCGTAAAGTAGACCATGTTTTTTTCCACTCGAAGGAAGAAGCACTCATCCTCGGGTTCTCACGGGTTAAATCTCTTTGTTCTTTCTATGAAGGATAGAGAGAGAAGAAGGAAGAGAGGGAGGAAGGAAGAGACTTCCCGTTGTTTTTACAGCATACTAAAAAGCACAGATATATATAATATATATGTGTATTTATGTATATAACTTGTATAATTTATATATATTATTTATATACATTTATATACATACACACACACACACACACACACACACACATATACGTATTGTCTTTAAAATAGCTCAACTACTTTGCATCTACAAATTTTTCTTCGAATTTTCCATAATGATATAAATCTCTTCGGTTTAACGCGATACCCAAGTACCTCGTTCCTTCGTTTCTTCGTTCGTTCCAACTTCGAAGGAGTAGTGGAGAACAAATTTAGAATCGAGGTGTATCTTGTCTCTTTCTGACCTATACTCTCGCCCCTTGTACGAATAGAAGACGATTGATCTTTCTGCACCCTGTCGGGTCGACACCTTACTCTTACGAATTTATTTCGAGAACGTCGGACAGCTGTAGGTGTACGATAATAAAATCGAGCTAAAGAGATCCGCGATAGTTTGTTGTTGTTGTTGCTTGATGAAAATCGCTCCTTCGACTAACGAAAGAAAAGAAAGCAAAAGAAGAACAAGAAGAAGAGACATTCGTCACAACTATTCCTTCAAAACAACATTCGTTCTTCTCAAGACAGAACGATTCCGTGAAAGGATATCATTGGCTCATTGAATGGCATGTTTCATCGATGATCTAAGATCATAAAGAAAGGAAAAGTGAAGGGTTCTAAAACTGGCATGGACGGCCCTGGCTTCCCTGGCATTGCTCGAGGGAATACCGAGGTGAACGGAACAGACTGCTCGGTGCCAGCGCCCGCACGAACCCTCTCCCTCTCCCTCCCTCTCCCTTCCTCTCTTCATCCTCATCTCCATTTCCATCTCCATTTCCATCCTACTCTTTCTCTCTCTCTCTCTCTCTCTTCTCTCTCTTCTCTCTTTTCTCTCTCTCTCTCTCTCTCTCTCTCCTTCCTCTCGGATTCTCTCTTTTCATCCCCACTAGCGTAACGATGCGAATACGTCGACAGAGGTCGTGCTAAGGAGAGTCAAACTCCCACCTTATGTAATCTCATATCACATGCGATCGCAACGAGATCCGCACGCGGAATCAAGGCCGATAAAGAGAGCGTCTCCTATACTTCTACTTCTTTATTTCTTTATTATTAATCTTATCGAGAAGATCGAGGAAGTTACATCCAATCGAAATTTCTTTCCTTCTTTCTTTCTTTCTTATTTGATTTTTTCTTTCCTTTTTTTTTCTTTCTTTTCTCTCTCTCTCTCTTTCTCTTTTATTTCTTTTTCTTTCTTACCTCGGACGTCCAACTCGTTACCCAGTTTCTCTTTTTCCTCGTTCAATCTTTTCTTATTTTCTTTTTCTTTTTTTTTTCTTTCTCTTTTTTCTGTTTTGTTTTCGTTTTCTTGTTTCCTTTCTTCCTTTCTATGAAAATTTATTCCCTCCGGGAAAAACCGGGAAAGAAAGAGAGAGAAGAGAACGACGAATCGAGCTTGCCCGGTAATAGATCGTAAGACAGCATTCGGAGCTAATTTTGATGCACGCGTTGCTCCTACCGTTTGACTCTCAAACATATGCGAGAGAAGAGACACGAACGACCTAGATGCACGTTATGTCTAGCTATACCCTATATCCGTACTTACTTATCTACTTGCTACTCTGTTTCGAACGTGTGTAAGTCGGATATGTTGCGTGTAAAAGTGAAGACAAACAGAAAAAAAAGAAGCATATATATCGTTGATCATTGGTTTTTCCTAATACGTTCATTTCTTCTTCTTCTTCTTCTTCTTCTTCTTCTTATTATTATTATTATTATTATTATTATTATTATTATTATTATTTTATCTCATACGATATCATTTTATTTAGAAAAGAAAAAAAAGTAAGCCGAAACATTTATCTGTCCTTGCACGAGTTGTTTTTTACGGCTCGAAGCAAATTAGGCAGACTCGATGACGTTTTCATCAAGATACGTCGACTTGACTGAATGTTCGATTATTTTAATTACTCGACACGTGAAAGGAAGCTTTGTTTGTTTCATTGGGAGGTTATAGGTTTTCGTTCGTTATAGCATACGTATCGATATAGTTCGTCGTTTCGACGAGTTCAAAAAAAAAAAAGAAAAGAAAAAGAAAAAAAAAACAGAAAAGTTCGATTTTACGTTCGATCTTACGACCTTTTACGACCGTCGACGTGTTGTCGCGTTTCGAGGTAGAATTCGCGAAAAACATATGAGAGAAAGTTGATTGGGGTTATCGATTCGTGGGAAAATTCCTTCTTGTTGATCGCGTCTTCTTCTTTGGATTTTGTTCGATATCGTTATACGTCCTTGGAAATTTCTCTTTCATTTGAATCCTACCAGAAAAAGAGACGAATCCCCTTCGTGAGGTTATCGTCGTTGAAAGCGACGAAGACATTGCATCATTCGAAAAAAAATATATTTTTTCTTATATATATATATATATTTATATATATATATATATATATATATATATATCATTGCGACACTATTAAATTTCATTTCTTATCTTTCTCAATCGCGAAGCAATGGTTGCCTTTGTGTTACATCTCCTATTAGGTAAAGTTGCTAACACGTAAGGAAAAAGAAAAAATGTATAAATAAAAAAGAAAAGGAAAGGAAGGAAAAATAATAAAGAGAGGAAGTCAGGGAAAATTTTAATTAGCCATTGTTAAATCGTTCGAGTCAACATCCGCGGTCAAACTGAATTTCGAAGAACCTTGTAGGTCTTATCGCATTGGTCGCTCATCGTTATTGCGAACTATGAGTAATTAAATGGTCATAGAAAAATGTCTCGATGACTCGCGTGCCACCTTGAACAAACATTTTCGTTTTCACGCCGAATGGAAACGTTTTAGCGAGGAACATTCTTGATTTTATTGGATGATCCTTATCTCTTTAACTACTCGTCTTTATTGGTTTCTTTCTTTTTTAATTTTTTTTTCTGTATGTGTGTGTGTGTGTGTGTGTGTGTGTGATAATTTCTTCTTTTTTTTCCTTTTTTGTTCAATTTAAGACGACCGACTTTACAAAAAATCCATCGCAATAATTACCTTTTATCTCTGGCGTATATTTGTCGGAAAGATTTTCCACCTCGTAATTAATCTGCTTTTCGATTTGCTTCGTATGAGTCATATCGATGATAATACTTTGTGTTCTCGTTTATCTCGCGTGTGTGTGTTTTTTTTTCTTTTATTATTATTATTTTATTTTTTTTATTTTTTAACTCCCAGCTTTATTTCTCGCAATCGTACGTAAAAACGACAACGCGTGTGACGTCCGAATGCGATTTCGTCGAAAAATTTCATCTCCCTAGGGGTAAAAATCGCTTCTATGGGATAATAATGAAATAAAGCAGATCGAGCGTGTTTTAAAATCGGTTATCCCACTTTTGTACTCGTTCGATTTGTATTGCGAGATTATTGAGAATATATACGCTCGATTTGTTTTTGCGTAACCGAGTACTTGTTTTTCTCTTTCTTTCTCTTTTTTTTTTCTTTTTTCCAATCGCACATACGTATGTAAATGGGCGAATTCATATTCAATTTTTTCGGTTTCGACGAAAACTACGAAGGATTTCGCACACTAATGAAACCGGAAACATGTCACGGACGGAAGTAAGAGCACGGACGGAAAGGAGAATGCGTTGCAACGAGATCGATCGATAAGAATTCTCTTTGCCGATTCATAATATACGGAAGTTACGCATTTCCGTGGAACAATACAATATCCGAAAATATTTTTCTTTTGATTTTTCACTTTTGTTTTATTTCACAAAATTTTGTATAAAAAAAAGGCCAGTGCAAATTAATAATAATTAAATATATAAATTAAATTATAAACCCTTCCCCCTCCCCCACAAAAAAATCAAAGCTATCCTTCAAGTTGTTAAGATCGTCTCACGTTATTCTCATTAATTTTGACGTATTAGATATTATATACGTTTATAAATAAATCCACCATGATAATTATTTTTCGAGTGTTGATATACAATTTTGGTAGAATCTTCTCTTACACGCTCTGCTACCGCTAACGCGTTACGCGCTACGGTTAGCTATTTATAAGCACGAGCTCGTTCCGAATATCGTGCGTTCTAGCGCAAAATCCGTTCGCCTATATTATACATTCGAAAGGAACAAAGAAAAATGGTAAGCTAAGGAAATATGTCTTTCTTGCTTTTTTTTTTTTTTCTTTTTCTTTTTTTTCTTTTCTACAAATTGCATCACATTTTTATTCATTTTATCGTATAGTAGCACGTTAGTGATTCACTCGAAGGTTTGTCATCTTTCTTTATCTACTCACGAATACATCGTCGGTTGAACGGAAGTTCCACGAAAAAATGCGTGTGATACGTGATCGTATGGAGACGAGTTTGTATGTGAGAATAGTACGTTTGCCGAAGGAAGAATTAATTAACGATAAACCACAGGTGGCCGTCCAACAAATAAGCCAACCGTCATCGAACGTCTAGCCTTCGTGTTTTCTGCTCGTTTTCTCTTATCGATCTTTTACTCGAAAACGAAAAAAAAAAAGTTCTCTTTATTATTGAGAATAGTTCAAGTCTGAAAGAGAGTTATTTAAAAGGCAACCTTTTATAACCGGGAACTTTAATAAAAGGAGAAAGAATAAGAAGGGAAAATAAGCTATACCTTTTCTTTCTTTACCTCTTTCCTTACGACATTATTTCTTCTCAGATGATTCGTGGAATTTTCCAACGTGGTTGAAACGAAAATTATCCCAGAAAAGTTTACTTGAGAAAGTGAAAACGCTCGTTTTATCTTAATTCTTGTTCTTTCTAATAAGGGAATAAAAGAAAGAGCTCTTTTGGAAATATATAAAAATCGTCGGAACTCTCTCTTTCTCTCTCTCTCTCTCTCGCTTTCTCTAAAAAGAATCGATTTTGAGAGGTCACGATAAGTGACTCGAGGATATAGCGAAAGAATAATGATTCTTCCAGAATTTATCTGTTCTTCCGTTCTAGTTTTGTAATAAAAATTTATTCTGTATGTATCTGTGTGTTTGTGTGTGTATACTCACGCATATGTATACGCGCGTTTCCTTTTATCAATTTATCTCGGCACGTGGATAAAATTATTTGGTAAATCATTATTCATTCGTTAACGAGTGGCAGCTTGCCGTTTGATGCAATTCATGACCGGTCTAGCAAAATGACTTTAACGCTTCGCTTATAATCTGAGATTTCTACTGATTTGAATTATGCAGAACCTCCTTTGTTCCACGTGAATGCAAATACACATGTCTAAAAAAATATATATGTATATATATGAACACACGTACATATTTACAATCTTTGTTATTATAACGAACATTAAATTACAAACTTTCATTGCGTAAGACCGTATTCGATCAGGTTACTATACATACATACGTAAATACATACATACATACAGGTGTATATTGGATTACATAAACGTCTGTAGCCAAATTTTAAAATCAAACCGACTTACGTCAACCTTATGGTTTTTCTCCAATCAGATTAGCCGCGATCAAAACATTCTCGATTACGTAACCCGTAAATGATCGTGACGCATTTCTACAGGTGTACGAATTTATTTCAATTATTGTCAATTGTTCAGAAAATTATTAATATCGCTAGCGACGATATTATATAGATTTTAAAACGTTACATTTTATGAGATCAAGTTAGATGAAAGGGCAGTGAACTCTCGATTGAATAGGAACGAAGGTCCGTTAAAGAAAGAGATCGTTGAGGACCCTTCATGCAAAAGGGAATGAAAGAAAAATGAAGAACGGGCCAACATAACGATTACGACTCTCCTCTACAACAGTTGGATTTCATCGAGAATGAACTCGGACGAATAGAAATTGAAAATAAGAGAGAGAGAGAGAGGGAGGGAGGGAGATGAATAATCATTCTTTACATTAAATATAGGTCACGTTATAGTAGATGAATAAATATCAAAGATAATGTTTCTGATGTCTCTCGATTATGTTCGTTGACTTTTTATTATTAAAAATGAAAAATGTAGAAGTTTTATCGTGTATATGTACACATACACACACATATATATACATAGATATTTATTTATATATATATTTATATATATTTTACATATATATATATATATATATATGTATATATGTATTCATATACACGTTGCGTTATCTCCTACATATGTAACACTTGTGAGTCAACATAGTAACGGAGAAGAACAAAGAAACATAAAGTAATGCATTGAAAGATGACGGGTTGTTGGCTCGATCGCGATTCTTATCCGACATTTAGCCGAAAAAATAGAACATCATGCACGATTAGGTCTATCTATAGTCTTTTATGGTTTATTTCAAGTAGCTGACGAAACTTGCTTCCGCGTTGCATCAGTCTAACGATAAATGCCGTCGTTGTTTACCGATCGTTGATAATGATGAACGTCTTTAAATCTTTTTTTTTTTTCTTCTTTAGAAAAGACTGAACCTGACTCTTGACAAAATAACAGCGATATCCTTAATTTACGTGAAATAGTACGACATCCGTTGTTTTCGCATACTCGCGACATATATGTAGGTATGTGTGTGCGCGTGTGTGTGTACACGTGTGTATTAAAAGATTCGTGTTTTCGAAAGATGCGACTCGATTCGAGATATCACCAATTCATTTATTTTTAAATTATATCTCATATTTTTCTGCGATCTAACGTGAAAATGAGTCGTGTTCGATAAGAAGAAATTTATTTAAAGTTCATGCCGATAGGCAGACGACTCTCTTCCCCTCTACCGTTTCCTCCCCGTCTCACGGACCTCCCGTTGAAGTATCGTTTCTAGCTTCGTATCGAGCGAATGTAGTTACTTACAATGGAAAAAAATTCGCGTAGGGTGCGTATATGGACCTTCCTTCTTCTTTGGAAATACTCCATCTGCGTTTCTCTTTATGAAACTTCGAAGGGTCCTCCCCTTCGTCCGCCCTATGCCCTTCCCTTTTTAACTCGACACCGAGAAACGTACTCGGAAGAATCTTTTCGCTCGTTTATACTCGCCAGTCGAGTTTCGAACGTATACATAATACGTATGTGTAAGTATGTCGTAACATTTGAGAAGGGGAGCGGGGTGAAAATAAGAACGTAAAACTTTAAGTGAGTAGTCGTGGTACGAGAGGAAGGATAGAAGGGTAGGAGAGGAGGAAAGGGAGAAAGAGTAAGAGGGGGTTTAGTTCGTTCGAAACAGAAAGAACGATTTTATTTCACTGCCCAAAAGACTTGGTGGTATCTATCTATCTCGAGTTTGTTTACGAACGTGCTTGTTTACGACGAAATATACGCGAATGAAAGCCTCGAAATGCTTTGCAGATAACTCGAGTGCATTTCTCAAGCTCCACAAGCTGCGGTGCTTGTTTTCTTTTTTTTTCTTTTTCTTTTTCTTTTTGTTTATTTTTGCTTTTTCTGTTTTCTTTTTTTTTTTTTTTTCATATATTTCGAGCATCGAGAGATTCGCCAATTTTCGTCATCGAAGTTTGGCAAACTACCAAACATTTTCTTCTCCTTGTAACCGTTTGAACGATCAATCGTTATTCCCCCATGGAATTTTTCTTGATACTCTACCCCTTGCTTTTTTAGATTTTTCAGAGAGAGAGAGAGAGAGAGAGAGAGAGAGAGAGAGAGAGAGAGAGAGAGAGAGAAGAAAAGAATCAAAGAAGTTTAAATTTCAAATCATCGCAGAAAGATACACGTGATTTTTATCTCAAGCAACTTTTATCAAACGTCGTCCTGAAATATATCATTAAAGATAACAGCGTCCTTCCGTTGTTACCATTATTATCGTTTTGCGTGTACCTGGTTGCACGCAAGGACGCCCTGATAAGCAAAAAGCTTCTAATAATATACGATTACACATTTGTTTCTATATTCTCCACTCTTTCTCTTTTTTTTATCTTTTTTATTTCTTCTTCTTCTTTTTTTTTTTTTTTTTTTTTTAAGATATTAAGATGAAATATTTGAAGAAAACCGATCTCTCAAAATATTCGCTTTCTCTATCTATCTTTTCATTTCGTGATAATTCTGAGCGTACATCTTATGTACATTCACACCTATATACGTATAATGCATTAGCACGTGCGTTTTTTTTTTTTTTCTTTTTTTCTCTCTCTCTCTCTCTCTCTCTCTCTCTCTTCTTTTTTAAACGAATCGATTTGCTCCGTAAACATCGTTATCTGCCGCAAACCTCGAGTTTGAGTTTGAACGAGCTAAAGAGATTGGTATTGTCACGTGGAGGGTGCTTATTGCAACACTTATCATCCCTCTATTGTTGTAAATAATCTAATCAACGTCGTAACGCCACGTGACGTTCGTATTCTTAAGAAAAAAAAAAAAAAAGTAATAATAATAATAATAATCCAAACGATGTGGTATCGTCTTCCTCGCTTATTTCTTTTCGCAGCCTAATTTTTAATGTTCGAGTCTTATAAGGGTAAACTCCGTAGTCAAGATACCGTGAAAAATCGCGAAAGCGAAAAGAGAGTGCTGACTAAGAACGCTCCGAAGCGAATTATAAGATGTAAGAGCACGATAGGCTTCTAATATCGACAGGGAAAAAGTTCCTCGAATATTACTACCGATCTAACGCGTTCGAAAGATCGAGCTCAAGTTGTTTGCTATCGTTCGATCTTTCTTTCTTCGATCTCGTCGTCTCTTGCGATCGAGTAAGAGAAAACAAGAGTCGATTAGAAATCAGCGACTATATGTAACACTTATACTATAACTATGTATACGTATACGCATACGCATACGTATATAACGTAATATACGTTGATATATTCACAATTGATTATCACACACGATATTTTGACTCGTTGTTTACTGTTACTTTTTAAATTGTGCTTGTCATCGATGATGCAGCTAGGAAATAATTATATCGTAATAAGTTGATAACTTTTATTATATATAAAACGTTTTTCGTTTTTTTACAATCGAACGTATAAGTATGTCTTGTTATTATAATTAATTTGACTTTTTTCTTTCTTTTTTTTTTTTTTTTAAATGAAAAGAATTAATGGAAAAAGAAAAAAAAAGAAAAAAAAATATTAAAAAAAAAATTGGAGGCGCCGGGCATCGATCCCGGTACCTCTCGCATGCTAAGCGAGCGCTCTACCATCTGAGCTACGCCCCCGTGATACAATACTACAGTAAATCAATGTTTATCCGATAAATTATCTGATTTCTATCTCATGTGGATCGTATCTAGTTTCATTTCGATTTCTTTGTCATGCGGCAAGCACAAGTATAATTCATTTACGAAACGTATACCGACGCACAGAGGGGTGATCGAGAAATCGTTATGATGTAAATTAATTGTATATCTCTATCTGTACATTTCGCACGTTGTAACGTTATTTCGTTGAAAATAATTAATTAAGATTACGTTACGTTGTCGCTATTATCATAACAAATTTCCCCGGTAATGGTTTATCATTTCTAAATAAAATCTTTAAACCGTGTCAGATCGTTGCACTTAGCAACTAGTTGGACGGAAGTGACGCAACGGCGCGCTGCAGCTGTGCTCTTTTACATTATACATCGAATATGGCGTGACTTTCTTTTCCAACGTTTCACGCTGACCCCTAGTCCGACGTGTTGCTTTTTAAATGTATTATAATGTACATGCAAGTACACATTACCAGATTGATTCTACTGTTTAAATCGATTCTTTGGAAAATTTTTTATCATACAATCGCAATCACGTCTATCATCGGAGAACGATAAGATTTTAATAAATAATTATTAAAAATTGCGACAGTATCGAAGAATCGATATCGAAGACGATATCTTTCGGGATTCTGACAGTCTAATCTAAATAATGTATATGCAAGTACAGATAGATAAATAGATGATATATTTTAAATCGATCCATAGAAAAATTCTGTGTCCTTTATTCAAAACCTGCTGCTTTATCCAAAAACGATAAGATTGTAACGAATAATTATTAAAAATCGATATGGGAAACGATATCTTTTGAAATTTTAATTTTCTAATCAATAACGTATATACAAATATAAATAGATAAATAGATTATATATTTTATATCGATCCATAGGGAAAGTCTGTATCCTTTATTCAAAACCTGCTACTTTATCGAAAAATGATAAGATTGTAACGAATAATTAGTAAAAATCGATATAGGAGACGATACCTTTTGAAATTTTAATTCTCTAATCAATAATGTATATGCAAAGTAGAGATATATAAATAAATCATACGGTTAAATCGATCCTTCGAAAAATTCTATATCCTTTACTTACAATTTACTACTTTATCCAAAAACTATAAGATTTTAATGAATAATTAGTAAATATCACGTCGGTGATCCAAGCATCGATGTCAGAAATGATATTTTTCAGGATTCTGATTTCCTAATTAACTGTTTATAATAATGTATAATTAAGTAGAGATACGTTAATAGATCATACTTTTAAATCGATGTATCAGAAAATTCTATATCCTTTATTCATAATCTACTGTTTTCTTTCAAAACGATAAGATTTTAATGAATAATTAGTAAATATCATGACAGTGTCCAAGCGTCGATATCGGAGACGATATCTTTCGGGATTCTGATTCTTTAATTAATAATATATATTAATAATATATATAGTACAAGTACAAATACATAATAGATAATACTTTTGAATCGATTCTTAGGAAAATTTTGTATCTTTCAATCGTACTCGCGTCTATTATCCAAGAACGATAATATTTTAATAAATAATTGTTAAAGATAATAATTATTAAATAGTATCGAAAAGTTTATATGCTAGACATTATTCGGGATTCTTACTTTTTTTATTAAGTATTTATAATAATATATGAGCAAGTATGGATACATAAATAGATTATAGGTTTAAATCGATCCTCCAGAAAATTTTTGGGAAAATTGTGTATCCTATAATCGTACTCGTATCTATTATTCGAGAACGAGAAGATTTTAATAATTAATTATTAATAATGATGATAATATCGATTAATAATGATGTCGATATCTTTCAGGATTCTAACTCTTTAATCAACTATAAATGTTCATAATAATGTATATGCAAGTACAAATATATAGATCATATCTCTAAATCGATATTTCAAAAAATTCTGTATCTTATACTCGCAACCTGCTGTTTTATTCAAAAACGATAAGATTGTAATGAATAATTATTAAAATTTACAACAGTATCGAAGAATCGATATCGGAGATGATATCTTTCAGGATTCTAATTCTCTAATTAATAATTAATATATGTAAATATAGATATATACATAAATCATATCTTTAAATTGGTATTTCGGAAAATTCTGTATTCTATATTCGCAATATCTTGCTTTATTCGAGAATGATAAGATTTTAATGAATAATTATTAAAAATCAGGATAGTCTTTCTATCGTAGAATCGATATCACAGACGGTATCTTACTCTCGAAGATTGGATTCTTAATCTCGTTTATAACTTTACAATCATCTCTAATTCATGATCTCTCGACTATTTTCCTTGAGACGTAGTACATTTTTTTTTGCTTACATTGAATTGGAATACTATCAACTATATATATATACACGCGTGTATATACACGTATATATGTATGTGTGTGATTCAATTGTCCATCTTAACGACGAATTTGTGAGTCTATTTATTCGCAAAAAAAGAACAGTCTTGTTATCAATGCTTTTGACTCAGTCGTAAAACTATTTTGAGCATGCTTTCACGTGCCGTTGTCATCGTCGTAGTCGTCGTTGTTGTCGTTGTCGTTAATTTACAAATCATTTATATGTACGCACGTTTTTCGTTTTCATTCACGATATTTAATGTCTGAAATAAAGATTAAATTGAACCGTAAAAAATAAAAAAAAAAAAAAAGAAAGAAACAAGAAAGAAAGAAAAAAATTCAAGAAACATCGTATTTTGCGAGTAAATCATTTCTTCGTTCTTCATTGATCGTAAAAACGTGCTTCCAAGAAAACTCAGAAACTCTTCACCGATTACCAACTCGATTTTTTCATTCGACGATCCATATCAGGATCGATCTCAAAGTGTTGGTACTTTACTGTACTTTATAGATCAGCGAAGCGAGATGTTTTCTTTTATTTTATTTTTGTCTCCTTATTTTTTCTTTTTCTTTTTTTTTTCTTTCTTTTTTTATTTTGTTCGAGAAATTACGCAAGAGAACTACTCTTGCCTTCCTTCCTTCCTTCATTCGTCTCCCTCTCGGAGTCACTGAGAAAACCGGCCTCCTCAAGGTTCTCGCTTTTTCTTTGTCGACGTCGGCTGCTGTACACTCCTGAACATTTTTCCAATTCGATGTTCCACTCCCTCTCTCTCTTTTTCTTTCGCTATCTCTATCTCTATCTCTGTCTTTCTCTTTATCGTTATTATGTTGTTATTGCTAATACTATTTTTTGCTTGTTACTACTATCATGTAATTTTATCTCTTTTTCATGAGACTGAGACTTTAAAAATATGTATGAAATCTGGTATCTCTCTCTCTCTTTCTCTCTTTCACTCTCTCTCTCTTTCTCTTTCTATCTATCTCTATCTTCTTGTGTCATCCATTATTTGTCCTCCGTCCTTCGCAAAAGAAGAAGGAGAAAAGAAAAAAGAACGCGTAGAGTTGCACGACGATACCGTGTATTATTTTTAACGATGATCCGATCGCCCTATCGCGAGAGGCCGCGCAACTTCTTTACCTTTCTCGTATAGAATATGTACATAAGTCGCGTGCTGGCTTTTACGTAATCGTATCGATCTTGTCTCGATCTAGTGGAAAATTGCAGGTAATTCTTTCCTTCGTTTGGTCCCTTTATAAAGATTTATAACGATTTATTTTAATTACGAATCGAATTTCTGACGAAAGGGGGTGGTGGTGGTAGTGGTGTATGAGGAGGATGAGGAGGAGGTGGAGAAGGAGGAGGAGAAGGAGAAGGAGAGAGCAGGCAGAAACAGAAGCAGAAGTAGAAGCAGAGGTGGAGGAAGAGGAAGAAGAGAAAGAGGAGGAGAAGGAGGAGGAGGAGGAGGAGGAAGAGGAGGAGGAGGAGAACGGTGATTCGTGGACTTAAGAAGAGAAAGAGAAAGAGAAGGAGGAGGTAGAGAAGGTGGAGGAGGTGGAGGTGGTGGAGGTAGAGGTGATTTCCGAGCGACGAAGCTTATAATAGCATATGGCAGTGCTGTAACGAGAGGCGCTTTCCCGAGCGTTGACCTCTTCGCGCTTCCAACACTAACCTCGCCCAAGTAGTCGCTCCCGAGAATACAAAATAACAGAAACTTTACGGTTGTTCGTCGTAGCGTTCGAAGGATCGACACGATCGACTACGATCTTCGTGGAAAAATCATTCGACTCTCTCTTTGTCTCTCAGTCGTCATTTTATTCGTCGTTTCAACCAGGTAGATTTATTCTCATCCGTAATAACCCTCTTTCGTAAATGGTCTTTTATTCGTTGAAAGAAAGAAAAAAAAAAAGAAAAATATGAGTATCAGAGAAAGATTCAAGAAATGTCATGTCCTTCCATCTCGCGTTTCGTTCCTTTTACAATTTACAGGCGAACGCGCACGATCAGAGTCGTTATCCTTGGTAGCTTTAAAATCTGAAATCTACACTCTAGCGATTAGAGCCAGCTGTTGTTTCGAACGTAATTAAATATGTCGTCCAACGTTAGAGACTCTCTACTGATTTGCGAGTTCGATCGTCGAAGAACTCTCTTGTTGTCGAGGTCAGGATATTATAAACTCTTTTAATACTCGTTTCGCGATACCCTATACGCGTAGATTTATGACGCAGAGAATTTATCATCGTGTTAAAGATCTAATTAGAAGGAAGATAGGGAAATAATTAGAGAGAAATTATCTTTCGTGCGTCCTTAAATATAACCCTTGAGAATAAAGGGTCAATGGAAAGGAATTTTCTTCGTTATAATTCTTCTTTCTTTCGTTTTCTTTTCTCCCCCAAAAAGAATATCTTTCCTTTTTAAACAACACCTATTCTTCATCAATCAAGAAAATTAATTTTTTAATATTTTATTAACGTATATCAATAAATATTACTTACGAAATTATATTAATATAACGTTATATTGAATTAATAAATATTATATATATATAATATATAATTATATAAACATATATTAAATAATTATATAAGAAACTTTTATTTTTATTATTTGTTTCATTATTAAAGTTTCCCCTAAGGACGAGATAAGAAGCTTAGAAAGACATGTCAGCTGCGATCGATCAATGGCAGGTAAATGTTGTGTAGATACATCGTCAACATCGTCGATCGTTGCGTCATCCAATTCTTCCTTCCTATTCGCGAAGATGGTGCGCTATCAATCCTCTCGGTCGCTGTTTTTAATGACATTTGGACGATTAGGATTCGACACGATAGCTTTGAGAGAACCAAGAGACACGATAGGGGATATTACGAGGAAATGAGACATCGAATAAATGCTCGATAAACGTTCCACCTCCATTGCTCTGTTACATCCTAAGAAATGACGTTGATATTTTTAGGTCGGTTAATACCTCTGTTGCTAAGGCATCAGCTGATCGAGCCGGTTGCTCGTACACTTTCAGTGCCGTATATTTCTAATCTTTTATTTTCATGTTTCATTATAAACCATTAATCGGATTGAAATCATTTCATATTCTCGTCTTATGGTAATATTTTGTGTTGGAGTAAGGTGGGGGTGGGGGGTGAGTAATGATGAGAGTGAGGTTAGGTGGGGGTAGGTTAAGAAAAAGAAAAGAAAAGAAAAGAAAAAGAAAAGAATTAAAAACGAGAAAAATAAAGAGAAAAGAAAAACGAAGAAAAAGAAAAGAGTAGCCCTTTAAATAGTTTAACATTTAAAGATAAAAGAAGGAGGGAAGGTTTCTTTGTGTGATGCTCTGGAAACGTAAGAGCGTGTACGACACTGTCGACCAATGACAAGAGCGAAAAGCCGGCTCTTCCCCACCACCGGTAGCTTTTTCTTCCCCCACTCTCGTACAAGCCGGCCAGATGATCGCTCGACACGAGCGTACGGCATCGAGCCGTCGTCCGGCGTCAGTTAGCAACCGGCTCTTACAGGAACATGACACGACTTTTGAATCGTTAGTCTCGCTTAACTCGTGATGTTCAGTGTAACTTGATTCTTTTATATTCTCGTGTTCCTAAGTCTCTTACTTAATCCAGTTGTTGCAAATTATTTTATTATTATTTCATTTACAATCTCCTTCCTCTGCGACTCTCCGTTTATTTTCCACCTTCTTTTTTCTCTCTTTTCATTTTTTTTTTTCAAATCTATCTCCCTTTTTTCCTTCTCTCTTATTCTCCTTCTGTCCGAATCCAATCGACTTTCTCTATTACTTATTTGCGAAAAGTTAAGACGATCGATATTTTCTCTTCTTCTTCGTTTCGATAAATATCCTTTTGTTTGTTTCTTGTTTTCTTTCTTTCTTTTTTTTTTTTTTTAAATATTCGTTTCTCATAATATCGCATCTCTTTCCTTCCCGTTTGAAAGTAAACGAAATAGAAAGAGCAAGGAAAAATCGGTAAAACGCGACGAAACGCGTGGTTCGTAATCAGTCTGTGATATTATTATGACTGGTAACTATTTATCGTCGTCGATATTCCTCGAGAGTGACGAATTAAGGACGTGTCACGGTAAAGGCAGGCCGAACGTGAAAACTCTGCGGTGATTTTCTATCGAAGAAGCGAACGAAAAAATCCTTGCTGTTAAGAAGAGGACGCAATCCGACTTCGCTCTCTTCGTCTTTTTATCTTTGTTTAAATTTTTTTTTATTACACGCATCTCTTTAAACTTCGTCTTTAAACTTTCTCGTAATAATAATCCGAGGAAGATAAAGAACGAGTGAGAAGAAGAGATAAAGAGAAAGAAAGACAGAAAGAAAGACGAACGTCATCATCATCATCATCATCATCATCATCATCTAGTCGACTTTTTCTAAGCAACCCGATCGTCTTTCGTGTATATCTAGTGTAATTTATTAAAATCAAACAAAATTCCTGTCGCACACGAGAACGAATTCTGCCAGGAAGCGGATACTATCGCTTATCTTGGTGGTGCCGTCAAAATGGGACAAATTGGAAATGATGTAAGTTCTTTTATTCTATATTCGCTTTTCTTTTCATTTCTCTCTTTTTTTTTCTTCTCCTCCTCCATGTTTTCCATTCATTATCTGTTTTGCTTCGAGACCGAAATTCGATTAAGAAATTAATACTGAAATTTATCGAAGAATATTTACTACCCTCTTTCTCAGAGATATACGATTGAAATCTTAAAAAAAAAAAAAAAAAGATTTTGTTCTGCATACTCGAGATTTGCTGAGAACGATGTATTTTATGTATTTTGTGTATATATATGTATATATATGTATATACGCGTGTACGCTTTTTGGTGATCCACGAACGTGGCTCTGTATATAGGTCTTATGTTAATTTAGAAAATCGAATCGTCTCGAGCAGAAGAGATCGAAAGATTTCGATCGTAGCTTTACGAAAATCTCCTTTTATTTTCTTTTTTTTTTTTCTTTCTTTCTTTCTTTTGGTTTTTAACACGTAGAAATAAGCCACGTGTGAAATTAATCCGTCTCGTTAGAAATTCGAAGACGTTACAAGATCTTTATAGAATCATCGGTAAAAATAGAGTAAGCAACATCCCACGAGGAAAAGAAGCCGCAGATTTGTAGAAATAGTTCTTACGTTAGACAGAGAGCAAAGTAAAATAAAGAAAGAGAAAGAGAAAATGCGTATTGAACGATAGAGTTCGAACAAATTGCATTCTTTAAGGACAACGAAAAATAAGAAAAAAGTGTAGAGGAAGAAAAAAAGAAAAAAGGAAAGCTTCGAAAAATTTGTTCGATCACCGAAAGAACCGTTCCACCTGTTCGCTCGATCGAACGTCGATAAGCACTTTGGCTACGTGCATACACACACGTACGTTTCATTTTCGTTGTGTTTATTAGGTATACTTCCCAGATACGATAATTCCACTCGACTGAATATGTGGCACACGGTGATTAATTTCATTCAAATAAAAATATCTCGACGCGTGGTAGGTTCTCAGCGAGTTATCGCAACGGATACGAGCGAGTTAAATAGCTCGATCGTACTTCGAAGCCACCCGTTGCGAAAATTATAACGAGTCTCAATCGATCTACCAATGAAAATGCTTTTCTGCTTTGTCTAGTTCTTTTATTTTTCTATATATATATATATATGGAGGTATAACGAGATATCTTTAATACACTGTGACATTCTATTAGAATATTAGACGGTATTTTAAACGAATCTAAAACTTGTCTCATTCCCCAGCGGATATTATTAATTTTCTTGTCAAAATTATATATCTCTGGATCGTACGCGGCACTTTTGACGCACTCGCATATATTCGAGTTAATAGATAGTATACTTGAACTATTTATATTTGTAACCTTTTTTCTCTCTCTCTCTCTCTTTTTCTTTCTTTCTTTCCTATTTCTTTTTTCTTTTTTTTTTCTTTCTTTTTTTTTCTTTCCTTCTAATGTATGCAGATTATAGTCGATGTTTACTATCTTTATTATTTAAAATTCATAAAAATGTCGTGACTCATAGTTACCGAACTAATAATGTTTGTGGTTATTACTAACTATTTATTTAATAATCGTGACTCACGTTCACGTAAACGAGATCGGACTTTTATATTTAAAACTTTTTCTCAAGATCATTTCTAAATTTCATCGAAATTTTACGGAATTAAACGTTCGACAACAAAGTCCATGTAGATTTAACTCTGTTATCACGTTGCATCATCTTCGAAGTAACCTTGCTATTGCCAGAAAAAAATAAAGTATATCGTTGTAAGCCTCGTCTGGTTCAAGCGCCGATAGCCACGCAAGAAATTGTCGATGCAGTTTACGTCACTCATGATGCAATCGTGTTTTAAAGCCAACAAGATGCTAAGAACAACAATGCTAGCGATTCTAGTAGCATCTCGGCTAAGGACGTGCTCTGATCGATATTCTCCGTGATCGCCGATGATCCAACATGACTTTTTTTTTACATCTCGTTATTATATAATTTTTATAATTTTAAGATAAGTCAATGATCATGGAAACATATGTGTTATCGACATATATATATTATTTATATTTTATATAATATAAAATATAAAAATATTAATATATATATAATATAAAAAATTATAATATATATAAATAAAATATTATACACACACACAAAGCATGCACGATGCACGTACGCACGGCATCGAAATGGATTACGAAACTGAACGCATTACTTATATCTTCTTTACTTGTGTCACATCTATGTAAGCACACTACTCGTCATCATCCATTAAATGCGAATTTTACGTATAACGAACGAGAATACCGGTTTAGCCAATTTCCGTCGAATTCACATCGACTAGATTGTTAAATTTCATCACCAGTTTATCGTTTACAAGATTTGTGTGTGTATGTGCGTGCGTATATGTACCTATAAGTACGTATATATATTCTACATTGTATATATAATCGAATCGGCACTTTACCAATCCATTGGACGTTAAGCGACGATTCGTGTTTGGTCACGATCGTGACCAACAATTTTATGCACAGCACACGTTTCGTCGTTAGACATTGGTCTAGCGTTGTAACGTCTCGTGAATCATTCAATTCCCACATGAATTTTTAACAATGTAACGTTGGATTTTAAACTTATACATGTTTACATTTTTATCGATTTTTCTTTCTTTCTTCTCGTCGATGTCTTCTTTTTGTTTTATTTAATCTTCTGTGTTTATATTTTTCTCTTTTCTTTTTTTATTGTTTATCTGTTTCATTTAAATTTCGAGTAAATATCAACGATTCGTAATACACTGCTGTTTTTTTTTTTTTTCTCTAAAAATGTATCTTGATGATGTAAGAAAGGAGAGGAAAGAGAAGCTTCTGTCTCTTTCTTTTAAATTGCACGATGACGACAAGGATGACGACGTGACGACGACGACGACGACACGATTAGGGTGAGAACAAAGAAAAACCGAAAAGGGTCGAAAGAAGCCGAGTTGTTGCGTCAGATTCGTCGCCTTTTCTCTCTCTTTTCTTCAAGTAGTTTTACGTATAGCCTTCGAAATCGACAGATGCTACTGTTGTATCGCTATACTTCATGTTTACTTGTTAAACTTATGTCAAGAACGAGAAAGAGATACTACGAGAGAAAGAGAGAGAGAGAGAGACGCTTTTATATTTCTTCTTCTGTCTCTCTCTTTCTCTTTCATTCTCTATCGCTCTTTCTCTTTCTCTCAGTTTCTACATTCGTCGGAGAAAGGGGCGAGACAAACGTATCGTTTACGTTTACACAGAACAAGTGATCTTTCGTCATATGGAATCGTAAAAACATTCTGACCTCGCGAACGTTATCTATTTTTTTTTGCTCTCTCTCTCTCTCTCTCTCTCTCTTTCATTCTCATCATTGTGTATGTATGTAATTTAAAGTCTGGTATATGGTAGGTGATATGTAATACACAAGTGTGTGTATATGTGTATGTGTGTGTGTGTGTGTGTAATTTAAAGTCTGGTGTATGGTAGGTGATATGTAACACACACACATATGTGTATGTGTTTGTGGGCACGGAGTGTGTGACTCACATGTATGTATAATATGTGTATGTATGTATGTATGTTTGCTGTGTGTGTGTGTGTATGGCGTGTACGTAGTATCTTCTCGTCTCGCGTCATTAATTCAAAAGAGAAAAGTTCTTTTTTTCTTCTCTCTTTTTTCATCTTTTTTCTTCTTTTCTTCTCACTTATCGAAAATAATCATCGCGTTTCTCTTCGATGCGTTCCTTGTGACCCACTTTCTATGTACTTTTGTCAAATTCCAAGCTAATATATACACAAATATCTACATTTCACACGAGATCGTTAACCAGCGATCGTAGATCGTTTTATCGTCGTAAAGGATTTTATTATTAGCTTCTACACGTGGATATTTCGTAAAATCAGGGCCATCGTATAATCGACGTTGATCATAAATATATCGAAGAATTTTTATATCTTCGATAAACATCGTTTTATTACATATTTTGAAGTTTACTATTAAGTTTATCTTTCGACTACAAAGTTTCAAGTATCTTCTCGATATTTTTTCTTTTTCTTTTTTTTGTTTCTTTTTTGTATAAATTATATCCCTTGAAAACATTATTTCGTGTTATTACACGAATACGTATGTATACGAGTTTTCTTAAAATCGCACTGCATCCTTTTTCTTTTTTTTTTTTTATCAGATTTTGTTGAATGAGTCGTTTTCTATCTCAAACTCACGTTGATTTCCGCGTGCAAGCAATAAACAGATTTACATATTTCTATTTTCTCATTCATGAATCCGTAATTCATTCTTTACCTGTGATGTTTAGCCTTCTTACTCGAGATTACCGGATAAAGTGAAGTTTGTTTCTTTTCTCTCTCTCTCTCTTTTTATTTTCATTTTCTTTCTTTTTTTTCGTTTCTTCTACGTTGGTTTGTCGCTTTCTGTATGTTCACGACCAACGAGGGAGAGTTAAAAGAAGGTAAAGAAGGGGTGGGAGGAGGAAGAAGAGAATATACGCATCTTCGAAAGATTTATCGAACGAAGAATATGTTGCTTTGGGGTCCCTCTTTCCCTTCTCTCTCTCTCTCTCACTCTCTCACTCTCTCTTTCTCTCCCTCTCTTTTTACTCTTTCCCTCTGTTCTTTACGTCGAGATCTCTCTGTAGGTCGTAAAATTGTTTTCCAAGGCAAAACCGGTTCTAAAGATCTGAGTTCTGGTTTCCAATGTTGTTTACGTGCGGTCATAGGCCGCCTTCGCTTCTCGAAGGACCTCGAATGGCCGAGGCACGTACGAATATACATACATATATACGTACGTACATACGTACATACATACATACGTATATACGTATATAGCTGGGTCTTACAGGTTCCCTGTCTCGACACCCTCGAGTTACCTTTTTTGTGTGCCACTGGTAAAACGACATAAAATTCTCGTCTGAATGAACGACACGCAACATTGTCGAATGTTCTTCTTCGTATTTTTTTCTTCTCCCTTTTCTTTTTTTATCACGTATCTTTTCTCTCTTTCAGTTCTTTTTCTAAGTTAGTTTGATTGCTCGTAATGGTTACGTAATGCAAATCTCCACCAGACGTCCCTTTTTTTTCTTTTCTTTTCTTTTTTCTTTCGGTGTCTTCTTCGAGTTCGCAGCATATCGAAAATTCAAAGCGCGTAGAATGTGTTCTCTGGAGTTGGTCACTGGGACAGAAAACACGAGAATGAGAGAGCATAAAGACTCGAACTGTTAGAGAACGTGTAGATACTCGTTCAAACGCGTTTGGACATGTTCAGCTGTGTAAGGAAAAAAGAAACATATAAAGAAAAAAACGAGAGAAAGAGAGAGACAGAGAGACAGAGAGAGGTTGAGATAATCGTGAGAGCGACAGAGACGGAAGATTGGATAGTAAGGTTAGGTACGGTCTTCTTTGTCACGTGGCGTACAGCCAATCGATATGCTGACAACGACGTCGAACGGACCAATCCGATGTCGGCAGTCTCGCTTGGCCTAGCTCTAACAGTGCCATCATCCACTGATAAGAAAGGGAGCATCGAACTCATGAGTTTTCTTTGTTCTCAATGCTTTAGCTTTTACCCTTCTCTCTTCTATTTCTTTTCCTCTCACCTTTCACGTTTTCTACAAAACACGGCTGCTATTGTTCTTGTTGATGTCGTTGTGTCGTTGTTGATGTTGTTGTTGGGTTATTCTACGTTCACCAGTTTCTTATTTTCTATTACTTCAATAATATATATGTATGTATGTATGTATTCATTCAATTTTATTAGTTTTCCATGAACAAATAAATCTACTTACGCATACGTCAGTATCTACGTATGTATATACATAAATAACAGTTTCGTATATTCAAGAAAACTTTCTTATTGTCGTAATACGGAACATTACGTAATACGTTGTCTGGATTCTCTGAGTATATGTTATTTCGATGTCCATCGTCCCTCTAGCTAGCAACAGAAGACACACACAGCAAACGTTGTTGCGTTTGACATTTCGATATCCTCCGTTTCTCTCGGAGTTTCTCCTCCTCTAAGACATATGCGGGCACACCCAGCTGTCCGTAATAACGACTTGGTAGAATCATCATAAGACCTTATTATAGTGATATTCTTATGTACTGTTAAAGCAAGATGTTTCCTACAGCTAATGCTAATCAGCTATCGTATTCTTCTACTTTGATCTCTCTCTCTCTCTCTCTCTCTCTCTCTCTCTCTCTCTCTTTCTCTTGAAAAAAAAAGGAAGGAAAAAAAAAGAATCAACAGATTTGTCTCCCTCGTTAAGCCCATAAATCGATAAATTCTGATGGAGTAATATAGTTGTTATCTAACGAAGCACGTTCTTTGATAATTCGTCGTCGATAGGATAAGTCGAAAAGATTATAAGAGACCTTTCTTTCTATCATTTTTAATATGTTTACGCGTTTCTTATAGAATTGACGAGATTTTTATATTTTTTACTTCGATTTCTTATATTTTTATATTATTCGACGTACGTTGTAGAAATTAAAAAAATGTTCTCTCCGTTTCTTTTTTTTTTCTTTTTCTTCACTAATAGTTTTCTTCATAACGACTATAATTCTTTGAAACGACCCTTAAATATCGTTGCCTCGCAAAGAAGGTCCACATTTAGGTCGGCCAACGCAACGCGACTCCTCTGGATCGAAAATGCACGCACACGTTAGAAAAAACCGATTTATAGTTTGGTAGAATTTTTAAATCGAGTTCTCGATTAGATTCCTATTTCAATCGCATCTTTGTAATGGATATATCTTGTTTCTTTTTTCTTTTCTTTTCTTCGACTTTTCTACAGTTACGATATCGAGAAATATTCATGTTTTGTTTCGTAAATTTTAACGTAAATTTTATTCTAATGTTTGCACATATTTGTTGATGGTAATATATTTATTTATGTAGGTATACATAACGTGTTTACGACATTGTTTGTTTGAAATCAATTAAACGAATTAATTCATTCGAATGGAACGGGTTTCTTTCCATTCCATGAGATATTCTATCATCTTTGATAGAAATGTAAGGACGTTGATCGATAAGATCTTTATCGGTACTTGATAATTATTGTACATGTATAGATTAAAGTTCGAATCGATTTCTTTCGATCTAAACAAATATATACGATAGATATCGCTTCTATTTGTATCACATTTAAAACCAAATAAATTGAAACCAAAAAGAAAGGATAAGAAATCGATCGAATTAAAACGTGGATCTATGTCGATCCGAATTGAAACAAAGACGATAATCTTATTTATGAATAACGTTAATATCGATTGGGAATCGTTATGAAAGAACGAATTTTGCTACGGTTTCTCTCGGCGTTAATACGGATAAAGATCTTCCATACGATTCGCTCAGAAATTCGCATGCTCGCTTCACAAATACCTCAAAGAAATGTTCGACGAGAGAGAGATTGAAAATATTTGTCGAATGAAACGACAAGAGATAAATCGTTTCGAGGTCAACGTATTTATTCGCATGGTATGCGACAAACAAGAGTTCTTCGATTACGAAAAAACAAAGAAAACGAAAAAGAAAGAAAGCAAGAAAGAACGAAAGAAAGAAAGAGAAAGAAAAATAGGAAAAAAGTCGTTAATTTCTTTAAAAAAAGATCGAAGACTCGACAGAGAGTAATGATCCTTTAAGATCGGTATCTTTGATAAATGGATTGATACCTGAAAAGCTTTTTAGGATAAATCTTCTTTTTAGGATATGGTAAGTTTTTAATGTAAACTCACTTAAAACTCTTCCTTTAAATGTCGTATATAAGTTTATCAGAATTATCGATAAAGTTAAATGGAGGAAAGACAAAAAGAAAAGAAAAAGGGAAAAAACCAAGAAAAAAATAGAGAGAAAAGAAGAAGAAGAAGAAGAAGAAGAAGAAGAAGAAGAAAAAGAAAAAAAGCAGAGCACGTTGGGGTCCTTTTCCCCGAAGATCTCTTATCGCATGGTTAGGATTTCGAAAAGAAAGGAGAAGCTTGTTGAGTGATCGTTCCCGAAGTTACGACTCCTGCTCGAAAGTTATTCTCGTACGGTAGTTTTGGACGAGGAGATGGAGATGATGGAGGTGGTAGTAGAGGAGAAAGAGGTGATGATGATGGTGATGATGTTAGTGGTGGTGGTGGTGGTGGTGGTGATGGTGGTAGTAGTAGTGGTGGTGGTGGTGGTGGTGATGGTAGGAGGAACGCGTGCGTCGGAAAATACGCGAGTGCGTGCGAAACCTATAAGGGAGAGAGAAAAAGAAGTTATGTGCCACACGCGCGGGCCTCGTGCCAAGAGATGTTGCCAAAGGAAAGACGCTTCTCGGAAGGACGGTACTTTGCTGGCGAGCTTTTCCGAAGATGCAGCCAAGTCGCCTCCACGAGTTAATTCAGTAACACCTGTCTTCGCAGTCAAATCCGTGCCAGCTGATCGAGTTCCTCTCTCTCTCTTTCTTTCCTTCCTTCTTTCTTTCTTTCTTTCTTTCTTTCTTTCTCTCTGTCTTTTTCTATCTTTGTCTATCTCTCTATCTGTCTATCTGTTTGTCTATCCGTTTGTCTATCTGTTTGTCTCTGTCTATCTTCATCTGTTTCTCTTCCTCTCCTCTTTTATATTTCTTCTTTAGAATCGATCGACTGACGGACAATAGTTTTCTCTCGCTTTCGCCCTCGTTCATTCATCGTTCTAGTTTCTTTTTTTCTCTTTCTCTTTCTTCACCTTCTTAACTTAAATTTGTATTTATATTTATTATTGAATTATTTATATTGGAATTTATTATTTCATCGAATATAAATTGATGTTGTTTATTATGTTTAAAATTGTGTATAATATAAATCGAATAATTAATTAATATAATTGAAATTATATATAAGATAAATTTATGTCATATTATATTGTGTTAAAAAAAAAAAACAGGATTGTTAAGAGAAGAAACAAACGGTGAAATGCTTTTTTAGGTCGATATTTAGATGATTCTCTCGTTAGATCGAGATAAATTATTCGATCGCCAACGCTCGCTCGTCTCTACCGGTTTGCGTCACACTCGGATTCGTTGTTGTTTCGTCGGCCGGAGAAAGTTGGCGCCAAGCAACGAAGTGCCTTTTGCGTTCGATTCCACGTGCGACGACGCAGGGTTGGCAACCTGTTACAAGGTCATACTCGTGTCGGTCACGGCCACGTTAAACTATCCGAACGATTTCTCATTCTCTCTTAGATTATCTTTGATAATCTCTAAATGGCCAGTTAAACTAATTGAATAATTAACCGCTACCGATTCACAAGGACCCACGCGAATATGTAATCGTTCGAACGAACGACACGTGATCGGCTACAACGTATTACGTGCTCGCGTGCACGCTCGAATAATTTATAAATATGACTATAAAGAGCAAAGCAAAAGTTTCATCTATATTATCGACGTGCACGGTTTTAGATTTTTATCATTTTTCTTAGGTCACATCCGAAAGTAAAAGATTTTTTTTTTGACTACGTAAGTTCGCTCATTCGTTTGGCAGATGATGCAAGACAAACACTTGATTACGAGAGAAAAAGAAAGAGAAATAGAGGGAGTGTGTGTGTGTGTGTGTATGAGAGAGAAAGAGAGAGAGAGAGAGAGAGAGAGAGAGAGAGAGAGAGAGAGAGAGAAAGAGAGAGAATTGACCCGGAAACCTCCTTCCGTCGTTTTCGTCGAGCGAAACGAACAAAACAAGAGGATGATGTAATTCATAAAAAAATGAAAGAAAAAAAAAAGAAAGAAATAAATGCGTCTTTTAATAGTATCCTGCATCTATTTTTCGTCTCTTTTTTCTTTTCTTTTCTTTTCTCTCTCTTTTTTTTTTTAAGCAACAAAGAAACCGAAAGATGGATCCGTCTATTTTTAATAGTCATCTCGAGTGCTTCTCGATCGATCGATCGATCGATCTCCCATCGAATCGACGATAACGATTAGTCTTTTTGATAAATCGAAACGATCGAGTTATATCTGGTTATCAAAACCGAGCGGTCTACCATGCGAAAACTAATTTATATTTTCGACGATAAGAAGAACAAGTATTTATCGTTAAGTCATCGAACGTTTATTTGAGATTTCGATCCGATAGATTTCCGATATTTTTGCGGCTCTTTTATTTTGTACAAATCAATTATTTCATAAAACTATACGTTTCTTTTTTCTTTTCTTTTCGTTCACAGACACGCATATTGTTGATGGATGCATTCCTTCAGAACAACAGATTGGATCATGTCTCCAGGGTAATGTCATCGCATCCCTTGTATTTAGACCACTTCCTTCGAACTCAAAATTTCATCCTTAGGGGTGATGGACCGCTTCCTTACGACTACAGACATCTCATAGCCATTATGGTGAGTAAACCATTTTTTTTCATTTCATTTTGGTTTTGTTTTTCTTTCTTCACTTTTTTAATTTTTATTACTTATGTTGTTTTGTTACTTCGATCATTTCGTGTCAACGTGGATCGTTAGCGAGCCTGTGTGATCGACGAAGGAAATACGCTTTAACATTGTGATATGACAAAGATAACGAACAAAATATTTACGTAATTGAGCAGTTTTTTTTTCTTTTTATTTTTTTTTTTCGAGAGGGGGCCTATTTCTTTTTAACAAATTGAGAAATATTCGTGATAACTCTCGAAGGATTTTCTTGTCTAAAAAATTGTTTACTCGGACAAATTAATACGAGAATTCGCGTGGTGCCTCTTTTTTTTTCTCCTTTTAAATTCCGCTGATATAATACTTGTTAGATGAGTTATTATCGGTCTCGCCTTTGTCAAAGGTTATCGAGAAATCCGAGTAAATGCAACGGTAGTTTCATAATATGATGTGCTGTTCTTCGCGTCGTAAAGACTAGGTTCGACCGATTTATTAGGGTAAAAAATAATCTATGTTTTCTTCGCCGATAGGAGGCCTACTTTTTGCGAGTAATAAGAGTAACGAGAAACGAGAGACGAAGAACGATCTTAAAACGAAAGTGAAAGCTTCTATAAGAGAATATAACGTGAAATAAATACGTTCGATGGAAACTAAATCCTCTTGTCCCTTTTAGTTCCATCGAATTTATGTTAAAGTTAGATTATTTACGTACTAAAAGAGGATGGAATTTCCGTTTTTCGTGATAACGATAAAAGGATAATTTTAGTTCCCTATGTTCGTCTCTCGTCGCAAAGTTCATTGATTTGGCACGTAGGCACTCTTTTCTCATAACGAAACTGTACGAATCGAGTGAAATCGTTTTAATTCATAGGATAATATCCGATTACGTTCGAATGATTGAAATAACGTCAATATTTAAGACACACGTGCATCTGATATTGAATTTGAATACACGTACAATATAGAGATTCGATCGAAATTAATTTATCGACGATGATCGAGGGAAATAGTGGAAAAAGAGAGAAAAGGAAAATAGAAAATAGACGTGCATGAACATAAATTGGTATGATCGACCGAAAAACACTTTATCTCGTAGAAGGAAGAAGGGGTAAAGGGGAAGTAGACGGAGAGAGACGATAAGCGATAAGATATCTGAAAAACACCTTGTTCGCCGGTAAACATTCGATTCCGTGGCTCTATCTCGCTTCGGCAATCGTCGTTTCTTTCTATCTCTTTCGTTCTCGTGTAAGATCTTCGATGCACGCTTCGTTGAGAAAATACATCGCTCGATTGCCTGCATTTTGATCGTCGAAGCGTGAGCTTCGCTAACTTTTGTGGATAAAAGTTATCGAACTTTAGCCTTCTCATTGCCTTTCCAACGGGTTTATCGTTTAAAGGAACTTTTCTCTTGTTGACGGAAAAGTTTATATATATATATATATATATATATATATATATATATATATATCTGCAAACACACACAAACACATACCTACATATACATTATAATAAATATAGTGTATATATATATTTATATATAAATATAATCTGAATTAATTCTTTTTTTCAAAAGATTATCTTATATTTTAATTCTATCCAAGAATTATATCGAAATACTTTTTCTTTTCTTTTTCCTTTTTCTTTTTCAAAAATAATTTGACATAGTGACCCTTATTGTCATTGCCGTTATACGTACTCTCCGACAATGACACGGTCAAATGAGTTAAATTAATATTATCGATATTTCTCGATATCGAATTTCTCCTACTTATTTATTACTTTAGCAGTCTATACGACGCTACACGCAAGATTACAATTTACGAGATGAGTCATGGAAATATTCAGACGCTTTGTGATATCGAATATTATCGAACTAGGCAAAGTATTCTTTAAATCTTTGAGCAGATATAGAGAAACTAGTGTACAGTACAAATATCATAAAAATTGGCCAATCTTACTACGACGAAATATACTTATTTAATGATCTATAAAATCGCTATTATATATCATAAAACACATTACATTTTACCGCGATCTACAAAATGCGTCTTTTATCTTTACACGAAAAGAAAAAAATAATACTTATCTTTTTATTATTGTTACAATATAAACAAATCTTTTTTTCCTTTTTACTTGTAGACGTACTTCATGTAACACGATAATCTCTTTATATCTACTCAAAATATGAAAAAGTTACTCAAAGAGTGTCGGACTATTTCTATGAGTGACTGTATATATCTGTATCTGTATATCACCGATATATTTCTAGATATATTCGCAAACAATATATATATATACATATATATATATATATATATACACACACGTATATACACATACGTGTATAAATATAAATGTATATATAGCTACTGTCGTCTCTTATCGCTTATCGTGTCTCTAGAGTCGATTGATCCGTTGAATTCTCATGGTAAACACGTGTCTTGTTTGCACGTATCGCCGACGTTACTCGTATCACCTTCGCCTTTTGCACCCCTGATTCCTCCTTCTTCTCCACCTCCACCATTAGTACTTTTTCTATACGTGTATTATTTTCTTTCTGTTTTTTTCTTCGTTTTGTTTTCTCTCCTTTTTTTTCACGCAACACGTCAACGATATCACTTTACTCTATATTATGCTCGACTCAATAAATAAATTTAATGTTGCGTGTAATTTTAGGCCGCGGGTAGGCACCAGTGCAGCTATCTGATAAACCTGCAGAAGGGAGAGTTTCTTCTTCAGGGTGGTGACCCCTTGTGGCTTCAAGGTTTGAGATCGATCCCACGGAAGCTTCAAGATCTCTATGAGATCAATAAAATCTTAGCTCACAGGCCGTGGCTTCTAAATAAAACGCACATAGAGGTAAAAGTGTTATATTCTTAGAAAGTACTTGATAATTCTTTCCTTAAACAGTTTCTTTATATCTTTTTTTTTAACGTTCTTTTTTTTTCTATTTGATTTCCTATAACGTTTCTTTATATTCGATTTCTTCAGAAACTGACCAAAGGCGCGGACAATTGGTCCTTGGCCGAAGTCGTCCATGCGATAGTCCTTTTGGCTCATTTTCATTCGTTGTCATCGTTCGTTTTCTCATGTGGAATCAACGAAGAATTGGACAACGTAACGGGCCATCATTACAAGGAAAATATACAAGACAATAGCAATAAAGTGCCACCTGCCAAAGAAAAACTTTCTAGTAGCCCCAAGGAAATACCCAATGGCGACGGCAAGACTGGTACGTTAGTAGTAATCAACAAATAGAATTTTTTTTTTCTTTCTTTTTCTTTTTTTTTTTTCTTTAATTAAGTTTAAAACAGCACTCGAGAGATTATCAAATTTTTCATATATTTTGTTACAGAAAACGTACCGTCGCCGCCATCGTCGCCTAGCATAGTTGGTGAACAAGAGGTCGGTGTGGAGACTTTAATGGAGCGAATGAAACGACTTTCCGAAAAGTCCGAGTCTTATCAAATAACGCAAGAAGAATTATCCAAAAGATTTGAAACGGTCGAAACGCAATCAGCCGAATTGGCAGCTGCACCTCAAAGAAGTAGCAGCATTCTTGATTCCGACATCGGCCTGTTCATCGACGATCCTACCTTCATATACCAAGATTTTGCTAAGGTACATCATCGACGGTTATACAACGATTATACAACGTGTCATACCCTTTTATCGATTTTTCCCATACGTTCGTGCCACGCTCCGTCAAATTTCGTTATCAAGTTATTTAACTAGCGAATATAAAAAAAGAAGAAAAAAGAAAAAACTGTTCCAAGGTTGCCAACTATGAATACATAAATTTCTCTTGGTGATTTGATCGTGTTCTTTTTGCTTGCGCAACGATGAATATTTAAAAGACGATAACGTTCACATATCATTTAACTTTGCCGGCGATGGAAACAAAGAGAAAGATGAGTCAATAAAATGGCTACTCGCCTCAACCCGTATCTTCTTGTTGTTGATTCTTTGCACTTAAAAAAATAAAAAAGAAAAAAGAAAGAAAGAAAGATAATAATAAAAAAGGGGTAAGAGAAGAAGAAGAAGAAGGAGAAGAAGAATTATCTCGTCTACTCTATTTTCAACGGATCCGATCATAGTCTCATAGAGTCAATAATAAGATAGAGTATGCAAATCTCGGCTTCCCTTTAAAGCTTTCTCTTCTATTTTTAGCGAGGTCAACTGAACGACATACCGACCTTCCGCGTGCAAGACTATTCCTGGGATGACCACGGTTACTCGTTGGTGAATCGACTTTACAACGACGTGGGCAATTTCCTCGACGACAAGTTCAAGACGACTTACAATCTGACGTACTACACGATGGGTACGCATAGTAAGGTCGACACATCTCGTTTCAGACGAGCAATATGGAACTACATCCAATGTATGTTCGGAATAAGGCACGATGACTACGATTATAACGAGGTTAATCAACTCCTCGAACGAAGTCTTAAGACCTTTATCAAAAGCGCTGTCTGTTATCCGGAACGCGTTACTAAGAAGGATTACGATCGTGTCATGAGGGAGTTCAAGCACAGTGAGAAGGTATGTTCTTTTTAAAAGAAAATAAAAGATATTTATCTTATGAAAAGAAGAAGATTATTATCGTAAGGAATTCTTACGTATTACGTGGAAGACAGTTTGTCTTGATTGTTTTTTTTTTCTTTTCCCTTTCTTTCCTTTCTGTTTTTATACAAACGTATGAAAATTAGTATAGTATATGAAAGTTTAGTATACATGAAGAATATACGAAACTCTGATATTATCGTAGTATATTATTTATTTTTTGTTTTGTTTTGTTTATGAAAAATATATGACATTCTAATTATTATGGTATATTATTTATTTGTTGTTTCGTTTTGTTTTCAGGTGCATGTGAACTTGATGATATTGGAGGCACGCATGCAAGCGGAATTATTGTATGCTTT